>NC_056729.1:1616677046-1616764546 GCF_019279795.1 Protopterus annectens | reverse complement strand
CATGCTGGTCATTGGAGACTCCATTGTGAGACAGATTGATGTCCCTCTTACCAGGCTGAGTAAGGAAAAAGTCATGGGCATTTCCTTATCAGGAACTAGGATCTCCCACATTATGCATGCACTCAGGTCATTGGACCACAAGTACCAGTATGACTCAGTCATAGTCAGTGTGGGTGTAAATGACCTGAGATGTACCTTGCTAGACTATATGAAGACAGACATCATGGAGCTCTCAGAATATGGGTCCCAGGCTTGTATGGGCCTAGAATTGAGCAGCATTTTACCTTCTCCAAGGATGATGCCACAATACAAACAAAAGATGACTGACTTTAATAACTGGCTTAGTTTCTGGTGTCAGTCTAATGGGGTGCAATATTTGTCAGCATGGACGGAGATGGCCAACAGACCATGCTGCTTTGCCATGGATGGTCTGCACCTCTACCTCTAGGCATTCAAATATTAGCTAAAACATTGTATTCCCCTATAGTGCCTTTTTAGACAATGCCAAACTGAAAGCACTTCCAATATATCAAATCAAAACCAAGAAATCTAAATAAAAACAAACTCCACTCCCTGGAAGCTCTCTTCACCCTGGAGAATGCTGACATCTGTGTGGTCACTGATACATGGTTTAAAGCCATGAACAGCACACCAACAATCCAAGGTTATAATGCATTCCACACATTTAGACCAGCTACTACACAGAAAGGGACTAAAGGTGGCGGTGTCTTGACTTACATCAAAAATAAATATACCTCAAGGCTGGTCAAACAGAACAATGCACTTAAGCTGCTCCATGTTCAAATCACCATAGGCAAAATCCAATGCCACTTCCTTGCAAGCTATAGGTCTCCCTGTAAGACCCAGGAAACCCATACCATGTATTTAAACTTACTAGAAGGCTCACTATCCAACTCAATGCCATATTCATGGGCGACTTTAATTACCTCACTATTAACTTTGAATACTATGTGACACCACACATACAGGCACACAGATTCCTGGATTTCATAAACACAAACTCCCTGGACAAGATTGTCAATACACCAACCAGGGGTGCAACCATGCTGGATCTGGTCCTCACTAATATAGGAGAGTGCTGCACTCCCCCTAGTGTAATGTCTTCCCTGGTAAGGTGAGACAAAAAATCGTCTCCTTTGAAGTAAAAATAAAACTTGGACCACCAACTAAACCTGGAATATTCAGGAACTACTCTAAGGCTGACGTCCTGCTATTAAGTGATAATCTGGCAAAATAAAATTTCAAAACCCCATAAACCCTGAAAACACTGCTGCCTATGCAAAACTGTTTGCAGAAACACTATACAAGCATGATGATAGCTGCATAGAGGCAACTGTACCCACCAAGAAGAAGCATAAAACTAACTCAAAAAACAAGCCACCCTGGTCGAATCACAACATTAATAGGCTGCATAACAGAAGGAAGAAAATCATGGCAAAACCTAAGAGGTACAGCACCCAGGAGGATAAAAGCACTCATTAAACTAAACAAACAACTTGGAGGACAAATAAAGTATACCAAGGCCAAATTTGAGGTAATTTTGGCCTCCCAGACTGAGGAAAACCACAAGGCATTCTTTAGCCATGTCCACAACCTCAAAAGCAATGCACAATTGTGTGCAGTGCTCATTGTAAATGGAGCCACCTATACTGAACCAGAAGATATAGCAAACCTACTGGCTGATAAATTTAGCTCCAACCTTAGCCCTCTCTCCCCATCAACCTTCCCTCAGGAAATAACATCAAATTTAACTCTCCCTGCTATCACTAAGGAACAGGTCCTTAATGCTGTCCCTAAGGCCAAGAACACTGTATCAGTGGGTCCAGACAATATCCCAAGATGCTTTCTAAATAGCATGAAACATGACCTATCAGGCCGTCTGGAATTGCTATTTAACTATAGTCTCCAAACAGGCTTTTTTCCTCATGAATGGAAAACAGCAACGGTCATCCCTCTGCACAAAGGTGGGCCATCTACTTACCCTGGAAACTACAAAACCATAAGTCTCACTAGTCTTATATGTAAATCCATGAAAAGAATTATCATGGAAAGGATCAATAATGATATAGTAAACCTCAAGACTTTGAACCCAACTCAGTGTGGTTTCATCACGTTCAGGTCATGCCTACCCAACTTGGTTTACCACTTTTGAGAAGTCTACCAAAGTAATGGATGAGGGCAAAATGGTTCACACTGCCTACCTTGACCTGGCCAAGGCAATTGGCACAATACCCCACCCGGGCATTGTTGACAAACTCAAGTTAGGTACAAACCCATATGTCACCTGGTGGATAGTAAACTGGCTCACAGACAGAACTCTGGAAGTTAGAACTAGGGAGGCCAGTAACAAGTGCAGTCCCTCAGGAACTGGTCCTTGGGCCGCTCCTTTTTGACATTTACTTCCAAAGTCAAGGCCAATGTCAGTGGTCTCTGGCTGACTAAATTTGCAGATGACTGCAAATTAGGAGCTGTCATTGAACCCCACACATAAATGTTCTCCATGAAGGGCTGACACTGACAAACAACTGGTGTCAGAGCTATGGATTAAAACTAAATGCCAATAAATGCATATCCTTTGGAAAATTATCCACCGCTGGTAACTATCATATTGACATCACACTCCTTAGAGTTGACCCAGTAGTAAGGTACTTAGGGATACACATAGACAGTAATCTAGCCTTTGACTATCACTTGTCTACAGTAGTGAGGAAATCATTCTCTGTCATACAACTTATAAACAAAGGTATGGCATATAGGTCCAAGGAAGTCATTGTTCCACTATATTCAGCATTCATCACACCTATCATTGAGTACAATGCCTCCTTTGGTATGTACCTAAGCAGGAATACCCAACAAATGGAATGTCCACAGAGGTTCCTCACTAAAAGATTACAGTGCATAAGTAAAATGTCCTATACAGACCCCCTCAAGGCCCTATCCCTGTTAGGGGAGATCTATGCCTGGCATACAGGGCATTATCAGACACCACTCTGATGGATCTCCTGCATATCCACAAAATAAACAGCACCAGAATTATCTGTTCTAAAGACTTAAACCTTGCCTGTGATATAAGTAGGACTTGCTGGAGAGAAAGGTATGTATCCCAGAGACTACCCCTTCTCTGGAACAAGATCGCCATCCAAATGAAGCAGAGTTCCTCCCTAAACAAATTCAAATACAACTTGGACAATTGGATGGGGAACAGGAAATTCATCTCTGGTTTGGCACCTATGTCTCTAATGGACACAGACAACCTGCAAATGGTTCATCTGCCAGATCCCTGCTTGTAAATGTTTTATCTCCCAAGCCCCTGCTTATACTTATCAAGGGTACCAGAACTTTCCAGAGATTGGGATGCATGGTCCTTGTGGTCATTAGCCTAGTAAAAACCTATGAACTTATGTGTATGAGTTTTTGGGGTAAGGATAAGGGTTAGGTTATGGGATAGATATAGTGTTGCTTGTATGTGTTTGTGAATGTTTGTATGTCTGAGTCTGTTTTGTGCAGTGGCAAGGGAAGGTTTTAATGATGTTAAGGTGTAGGTTAGGGGTGGGAGAAAGGGGGTGGATCCAGTTGCATTAAGAGACAATTGAATTAAATTGCTCTATGTTGAATTTATTTATTTATTTATTTATTTTTGTGAACTTAGACTGTATTCCTAGGAGTATATTGTCAATGTCTTATTATGCAAGTGGGGAATTGGTCACTAATTGTGTCTGTCAGGGTGCCTGTGGAGATTATGGTATCTAGTTTATTTGTAAGAATCCAGTCAAGTGTGATTTCTCTCTTTATTTTTGTGTACTCAGGTGGTGATGTTTATCATTTGTGAGAAGCCAAATAAATTTGTGCTGGATGAGGTTAGGTATTTTTGTTTTCAGTCAATGTTTGTATCTCCCATTATTATGGTTTCCTTAGCTATTTGGTTGTTTATCCAACACAGGATATCTTTCAGTGTGGTTGCATTATTACTTGGGGGAATGTAGATTCCTATAATACAAATTTATTTGTTCTTGTTGATTTTTAATGAGGTGAATAGAACTTCAGCATTTTGGAACTGTAAAAGTTTGCAAGGATACTTAGTTATTCCTTGGGGGAGGGGGTTGAATATAATTGATGTGCCACCCCCACATTTGTGTTGTCTATCAGATCTCATTTTATTTTATCCATGGGGGAGTGTTTCAGGTTCCAGCCAGGTTTCAGTTACTATTAATGTCAGAGCTTTAGTGTTCTAGGCATCCGTGGAGGTCTAGAGTTTTATTGCTGATGTTTCTGAAGCTTATGTTGGGTAAGAGAAGGTTGAGGCCTTTAGTGAGCACAGCAGAGAGGTGTGAGATGGGAAGTTATCCATCCCTGGTAACTATCATATTGACAACACACTTCTTAGAGTTGACCCAGTAGTCAGGGACTTGGGGACACACATAGATAGTAATCTAGCCTTTCACCATCACTTGTCTACAGTGTTGAGGAAATCATTCGATGTTGCACAACTTATAAACAAAGGTGTGGCATCTAAGTCCAAGGAAGTCATTGTTCCACTGTATTCTGCATTCATCAGACCTGTCAATGAGTACAATGCCCCCTTTGGTATGTACCTAACCAGGCATGTCCAACAATTGTAACATCCACAGAGGTTCCTCACCAAAAGAATACAGGGGATAAGTAAAATGTCCTATGCAGAGCTCCTTAAGGCCCTATCCCTGTATTCTGTCGCCTACAGGCTTTTGAGGGGAGCTCAATGCCTGGCATACAGGGCATTGTCAGACCCCACTTTGATGGACCTCCTGCATACCGACAAAACAAAGCACCAGAATTACCCATTCTAAACACTTAAACCTTGCCCGTGATATAAATAGGACCTACTAGAGAGATAGGTATGTATCCTAGAGACTACCCCATCTATGGAACAGGATTCCCATCCATGTGAAGCAGAGTTCCTCTCTAACCCAATTCAAATGCAACTTGGACAACTGGATGGGAAACCGGAAATTCATCCCTGGTTTGGCACCCATGTCTCTAATGGGCACAGGTAACCTGTTGATGGTTCATCTCCCAGGCCCATGCTTACACTTATGAAGGGTATGAGAACTTGTCAGAGATTTGGAATGCATGGCTAAGCTTAAAAAGGCCCTTGTGGTCATTAGCCTAGTAAACACCTATGAACCTATGATCCTATGGCATTGCTTGGGAAGAGGTGTTTGGTATAGATTGTGGGATAGTTAGCAATTTATTATATTTTTCTATTTTAATTTTTTGGAGGGGGAACTGCAGTCAATTTGCATTATACTGTACCACTGATATGCTTTCTGTGGGTGATACTGGATTGACAACAAAAACAACAAAAAACACAGAAGCCTGTAGTCATACATTACTAAAATACAATAAACACAAAACAGCAAAACACTTAAGAAACAAATAATAAAAACTACTAAATGCGTAGCTATGGAATTTTATTAAAAATAAAACACTGGTCAGAAAAAGTTCTAGACTGTAAGAATGAAAGCAGAAGCTAGTATTTAAATAAAGTTCCATGGCTACATAGTCAATGTTTTTATTATACATGTATGACTAGCCCATTGCATAGCAGAAATTACAGTGGGTAATGCCAACATGCAGAGTATGGATGATTATAAAGCACATATGAAACACTTTTGTAATGGCCGAAAATAGCATGATATGCTATGCATGATTATGAATGTATAATGACATGAAAATGAGGAATGGCGTGCAGATGAACCACACAGAACATGTAAATGATAACACCCCAAATGGCAGCCTGATTCAGAATTTATAAATGAGGCAAACTGTGGCACAGCTCACACCCACTATGACCACAGAGATTCAGGGTATACATGATGGGAGTGATGCTAGGATTAACAACAGCATGATTTCAACATTATGGTTTAGCAGCCATCATTAGAGTCAGTGCCTGCAATGGAAGAAGTACATATGGTACCTGGCAAGCCAAGAGCTGGTAAACTGGACATTTCTTTGTGGACAGGAAGATTGGAAAGGGCCAAGTTGAACTGTATCACCTACAGGTGGAACTGAGAGTAAAACAAGGTATACAGGGATGGGCTCAGGTCAACAGGTTCCCTAGGTGAAAGGGTTCCACTGCCCCCCCCCCCCACACACACACACACACACACACCATCCAGTGGTTTCTTATCCTGGCCTACGTACACCATGCAGACCACTTTTTTTTCCTTTTTCTCACATTTTGTCTTACTCTAAAGTATTTTCCTGCATTTATTCATTCATTCAACATATTTTACTATGCAACACTGCTCTGTGATAACTATGTAGGAAACAACTTCATCAAGTTTGGATCTTGGGGCTGCAAGAAGCCATGGAAGTTTTTGATGAGTTTCTCAGGTGTACTTTCCATTTTTAACAGATTTTTACATCCAATGATGACCTGAATAAAATTCATGATTAAGGGAAGAAATGCAGGTCTTACTTTCCAATTTTGCATTTTCCTCAATTACTGTAACACATCCTAGCTGACCAAGAATCCACTTTATTACCTGGGGTGGAAATAACTACATTAAGCCAGGCACGTGTGGGCCGCAAGGCTCCAAGAAGCTATGGGGCTTCTAGATGGTCTGAGGTGCATTTTACTGATTTTTTAAGAGCACACTAAGCTTGAAGGTACCATTATTGATGATGAACTAAAATTTAACCTCCATATCCAGCAAAGTATTAAAAAAAAAACACCAAAAACTAGGTCTACAATACGTAAGTAAGAAATTTCATACTTCTGACACTAAACTGTCCCTGGCTCAGGCACTCCTCCCCCCCTCTCTACTCTGTGCAGCCCAGATCTTCACTAACATCCAGTCTACACACTTATTTAAGCTAGAACAAACATACCACAAAATAGCTAGATTTGCTACTTGCTCACCACATAATTCACACATCTGCCTTGCTCTCAACACACTTCAGTGGCTAGAGTTCCCCCAACAGCTTAAACTGTCACAATTTCCAATCATACATAACATTCTATATAAGCCTACATCCTGCCCCCCTCTCTTCTCCCTTGTATCCTACTACACACCCAACCGTCTTCTCCGTACCTCCGATCAACAACTCCTTGATATCTATAAGCCTAATAAAAAATTGGAAACCTACTATACAAATACACTGTAGCCTAAGCCTGGAACAAACTCCCCTTATTCATAAGAACCATCTAAAACCTCAAGCACTTAAAAAAGTGCTAAAACAATTCCTACTTAACACAAGGTCCTGCCCCCATCATGACCCTACCTAATCCTACACCCCACTGTTTTTTTCCAGTACTCTGTACACAAATACTAGACTCCTCTATTTTCGTCTACTGTAAGCATACTGCTTTTTTCTTTTAATTCCATTAGCTAGGCTACTACAACCCATGTAAGTATATTAATATTAAGCTCTACTATCTTTCTTTATTTTATAACTGTTCTCTACTTTAATATCGTCTCTCAAGATACATTGTATATTAACATGGCTTCTTTCCTCTCTTAACTCACTGCTCTTTTTTCTTCCCTATCAAATACCATCATTCTGTCTTTTTGTGGAAAAAAAATAATTTAATATAATCTCATCTTGCAAATGTATGTGCCACAAGTTTTTCATGTGTTTCTTTTTTCTGTATTCATAAATACTTTTGTGAATTTATTTACTACTTTTTGTCTGTTCATCTCTGGAGCTTTTCTCCTCTTGTCTCCACTGAAAATGGACTTCTGGCTCAGTTGGACCAACCCAGTTATCAAATGTCAAATAAATAAATAAAATAAATAAACCTCTTCATTCAGTGATGGCTTGAACAAAAAATTAAGAATAAGGGGAAGAAATTCAGTCTTGCTCTTCAACGTTGGTTTTCCTTTTAACACACTCTAACTGACCAAGACTAAATCGTAATAATTCTGAATCCTTTCAACAGCCCTGACTTGACCAAGACTGACTGTCATAACTAAATTAAGCTGGGGATCTAGAGGCCTCTAGGCACCAGAAGCCATGGAGTTATTGATGCTCTAAGGTGCATTTTAGAATTTTTTTTCCAACTTTTTAATCTGAGGATGGCATAGAAAAAAAATCATACATAAGGAAAGAAATTCAATTGAACTTTTTTATTTCAAGGAAGAAATTAGTTATTTCCAAGGCTTAATGCTTAAAGTTAATCAAATAGCAGTGTGCATTAAAGATAGAAGACAAACACTTCAACTTGTGATGATAAATAGAAAATGTATTTATTTATTTAACATTTGTTTACCAGGAAAGTCCGACTGCGAGTGAGCCCATTTTCAGTGAAGGTGTGGGGAAGAACACTCCAGACACGTAGGCACTTTCTATGCATCTCCATCTTGAATTAAATTGGAATGAAAATTAAGTGTCAGATGGTTATAATCTTTATTTCAAGTCACTGCTCTCATATGCATATGTAGCCTGCCTTCTCACCCCTACCCACAAAATGCAACCACCTTCTGTGTACCCCTCTAATGTCACACTTGTACATAACTTGGAAAAAACACCTGTATATGCAGCTTATGTTTGATTTTGAGGAAAATGAAAAAATATATAATTACAACAACATTCCCATTTGTTACTTTTAAGCAGTACCCTGTTCCTGTACAAGCATAGTGACCCTTTCTGCAAACTTCTATCATTGTTGAGGAAAGTTAAAGAAATAATGACTACACTGTCCCCAAGCCCAATGTAAGATAGTGACCTTTAGGTTTGAAATGAAAGTTAAAGAAATAATGACATCATCCTCAGCTCCCCACACAAGTTACAGTGACCTTCTGTGTGCACCTCTGAGCAGGGCTGTTTTTTCAGCGTCCATATTATATTATCACACGCTTACAAAAGCGAATGATAATTAATCGATCCCATGTAAGCGAAAGCTTACAACATCGAAACCTCAGAACAGCGATTTTTTTCCAAGGGAAAAAAATCACTGTTCCAAAATAAAAAAAAAAACATTAAAACATTACATAATATACCCCCTACTTAAATATACCAACTCTGAGATCGCACTACAGTGCCGAAAACGGCAAAGTAATGAAAGCAGCCAAGCAAATTCTTTC
The DNA here is from genome assembly GCF_019279795.1 of Protopterus annectens. Taxonomy (NCBI): domain Eukaryota; kingdom Metazoa; phylum Chordata; order Ceratodontiformes; family Protopteridae; genus Protopterus; species Protopterus annectens. The sequence continues at coordinate 1,616,755,460 of NC_056729.1, read as the reverse complement.
TCAGGGAAAGAATTCGCTGAAAAGCCGCTTCGCTATTTTGCCTTTTCGGTCTTCTCGGTTTGATCAAGATGCATTCGACAAACTGCATCTGCGGTCTCATAATAGGGAACCATTTTTTGACTAGGGGAAGTTCAGGACAGAGGTCACTGCTAAGCCAGTGTCAAAATCCACTTATACAGCCTTGATGTGTGGGGTCCTCCAGCCCTGAAGAAGCTCTGAAGGACTGGGTATTCTGTGATGCATTTTACTCCTTAATAAATGACTGTAAACTGAGTAAGGAACAAAAAGATCAGTTACTTTCACCCAGACAACTCCCACCAAGGAGTTATATCTACATCTATGTATAATTCTGGTTTCGGATTGCAATAAAAGAGGATAACCATGTAATGCATTTCCCCTTTGTTTCAAACAGCTGCCATGCATTACAATATTCCAGGTTGCTTCACATAAATCACCCTAGTTGTGCAAAGCCAGAATAATAAGCAAACAACAGCAGGCAGCTAGTTAGTTTCCCCCACAGACAGTCCCAGCAATTATACCTACTCTGTGCGTATATCAAGTGTCCATCTTACTTCTCACAAATACACACTAGTCCTGCAAAGCATGATGGTAGTGACTGCTTAAAACTGATCAAATAACAAGAAGGTCAAGTTACTCTCATCTAGCCAAACTCAAACAAATAATTCTCAACCTCTTATCTCCAGGATTAGGGACAAATCCAAAAATAGCTTTTTAAAATAAGAGTTGACAGAATAAGAGAGTGTGAAATAACACAAATTTTCTGAAGCAGAAATCTATAACTCTAATTATTGTCATTAGCTAATAGATGAAATTCACCAACTTTTCTCCCAAAAATCACCATTTTACTTCTGATTAGGTGGGACAGTGCAAAGGTTTTCAGCCAATATCAGCAATAGTTGAAAGGTGTTCCCAACCCCATATAGAATTTAGAACTGTGAGGTTTGATGGCCATGTAATAAATTTTACCTATGCTATCCCAATCCACACAGACATGTTGCCACGCATTACAGTTTTCCAAGTTGCTTCACATAAATAATAAAATCATAAATATTGCCAGATGATACATGGTTGATCACTGCCAGCATGACAAAGGAAAAAAAAAAGAAAAAATGTATTTATTTATTGATATTTGATTACTTGGAAAGTCTGACTGGGTAGAAGCTCATTTTCAACAGAAGCCTGGGAAGAAAAGCTCAAAATTATTATAAAAGATTTTAAGAACAATAATTATACAATCTTCAAAAATAAAGCAAAAACATCTGCAGTTTAAATAATTATAACAAATTAGATTTAATATAAAAACATTGGTTAAGAATCGACACAAGGTATATGACAATCATTTAATACTTAGAGAAATTTTAAACAGTTTGTAGAGAAATTAAAGGTAAGTTAGTGTAATACAAACAGGAATTGCAATATGAAGTGAGGGGAAAAACAGGGTTATAGTGCATTTAGAGAGAAAGTCGGGGAAGCAAATTAGATATCAGTAAGGAAGTAAGTGAAAGAAAGAGAGTAAGGAGGTATAAGGAATGAAAATATACTTGTTCACATTTAGGGATATAGCTTATCCTGGTTTTGAGCAAGAACAGAGCCATGTTTTAGCTAGAAATTCTTTCAGAGTGGTTTTGAAAGATGGGTGGGTGGGTATAGACCTGATGGATAAAGGGAAGGGGTTCCAGGCCTTAGCAACCTTGTACAAGTACAGACACTACCCATTAGATCTGATAGGTTTTTAGAGAGACTGGAGTTTGTGGTCACTGGATTGCAATGACTGACTGGGAACATAGTTGTCTAGAATGCTTTTTAGTGTTGGGCAGGCAGATGGATGCTGGATAATTTTATAAGTGGTAAGGGGGTGTGGCGGATTAGGTAGGGTCATGACAGGGACAGCACCTTGTGTTAAGTAGAAATTGTTTTCGCACCTTTTTGAAGTGCTTGGAGTAGGAGATGGTTCTTATGAACAAAGGGAGTTTGTTCCAGGCTTGGGTTACAGTGTATTTGTATAGTAGGTTTCCAGTGTATAAACCTACATCCTGCCCCCCTCTCTCCTCCCTTGCATCCTACTATACCCCCAATCATCCTTTCTGTACCACTGATCAATAACTCCTTGATATCTATAAACCTAATAAAGAAGTTGTGTATATGTTACCTGATGTGATAGTTCTAACCAATTTAGGCTTTTCAGAGTTATATACTGGTGGGCTCTGAAAGGGCTATGTGCTGAAATTTAGCAACATTGTTATAGTATTTTTCAAGTTTTCATTTTTTTGAAGCCTGGAGGTTAGTAAGGATGGGAATGCCATAAAGAAGAGTGGAAAAGAGATAAGTAGTGGCAAGTGTAATTTTAGTTGCGTCAGTGAGAAAGGTTTTAGCTCTGTAAAGAATCCTTAATTTTTGATGAGTTTTTTTTATGCAGTTTGTAGTAAAGTAATAGTTTGGTCTTTTTTGGGTTGACCATGAGTTATGAGTTAGAAAGCCATGTTTTAGTGGCTGTTAAAGCTTCCTAAATAATGTTTTAGAGGTGTACCATGTTGTTAGATGTGCAAATGAGAGTGGAATCATCTGCATATTGTATTAGGATGGCCTGTTGTGTGGAAGTATAGAGGGCGTTGATGAAAATGTTAAAGAAGAGGGAACCAAGGATAGAGCCTTGTGGGTTACCGGTGGTAACTGCCAGGTAAGGAGTGAGCATGAAGTGCCATTTTATTAACTGATACCTTTTGGACAGGTAGCTTTTGAACCACAGAAGGATGGGCTAAAAAAGACGTAGTAAAGCCATTTGAAGTAGAAGTTTGCTGTACCAAGCAGTGCCGAAGGCTTTAGACAAATCTAGAAATAAGGAAGAGACTATTTTGCCATTGTCTCTTTTTTGTGGTTTTCAAGATATTGAGATGTTTTATATTCTTGCCATTCTTTGCGTGCTTTTTCTCTATCCTGCATTAGCAAGGTTCTTTATAACTGTGAAAAAAAAACAAGAAGAAACTTCACAGTGTGGAGGGTGTGACGTTCACTTTCTAAATTATGTTATGCACTTAGTTAATTTAATAAAATTCTAACTGTAAAATATAACTAGAAAATATGTGCTACAAAATAATCAAATAGAAAATAGTAGGTAGTCCACAGTTGTTAAAAATGAAATATCCTTTATTGAAACACGCAAATAAGTAATCCAAGTTGTTTTTGATAAATATCCTTACAGTAAACAATGACAAAATTCTCAGTAAGCTTGTAGGTGTAGGGCCTTATGGCAGCGTTCCTGCAATATCGAGGTCAGATGCAGAGACTGCAGGCTATTAAATAATGACAAAATTCTCAGTAAGCTTGTAGGTGTAGGGCCTTATGGCAGTGCTCTTGTGCTATTGAGGTCAGATGTAGTGACCACAGGCTCTGCTCTATGAAAGAAGCTAGTGACTGAGTGTCAGAGAAGATAACTTTGGGAATATCCCATTGTTTCTCTCAGTTCTCCAAAATTCAACACAATGTCCCTCCCAAGTCCCTTAAGATACAGCCAAAAAGCAAAACCAGACATTAGAAAACTTTAGTTTTAATAAAAAAAATCATATTAATTATTGATGCTGTCCCACACTCCTGATAAAGCCAGCCTTCATGCCTACTAGCTGAACGGTGCAAGGTTTCTGCACCATGATCTCCTAATGTAAGGTTTATCCTGACATCGCTTGACTTGAGTGGTTAAGTGAAGTGGAGCACACACTCACACACCCCCCAGATGCCTGTCATGCTGCAAGGTGAACACATTGTATTATAGCAGTCCACTGTATTTTATTTATTTATTTTTTTTAGAGTAAAGGAATGACATAGTTGTTGCTCTAAAAATAAATACATTTGAAAGAGCTCCCCTCCAAGCATGGCACTCTAGGTGATCACCTATTTGGCCTATGCATAAGGCCAGCCCTGATGGTATGTCCATTCATGTGGACAGAATGGTATGAATAAGCTTAACAATTTTAGCTACAAGGACCTTTTATTAACTTAATGGGGACGCATTAAGGATTTTGCAAGCATCATGACTCCTAAGCAAGTTCTTCAACATTATGCAATAGCATGTCAAGGATCATAACTGGTTTCCTGGGACTGCAGAGGACAAATCCAGCCCATTTTATATTATTGCCCATCACTCTGAGATCTTGGGAACTACAGATTGCATGCACATTGCTTTCAATGTCCCTCTTAGCCCAAAGAACCTGTAAAATGTCAACAGGAAGGCTTTCAAATCCTTTAACAACCACATGGTTTGTAATGCCCAAGCCATTACATCTACGTGCCACCTGGGCACTTCCCATGATTCCCATATTTGAAATGAATGTTACCTATACCAAATGTTCCTACAAGGGGACTTCCCACAATATCATCTGGTTGGTAGGTACTGTACTTGCACAGTAAAGTTTGTAGAACATGATAATATGGGCATAATTAGATAGAAAAAAGAAACCTGTTCATCTATGCAAATATGTACCATGCAAGAAAGGAGCATGCCACATTAGCAGCCAGTTCTCCAACATATTAACATACACACACACACACACACACACACACACATATATATATATATATATATATATATATATATATATATATATATATATATATATATACACACACACATACTAAATATGTTTTTTTAAGTAGCAATAATTATAGGACTTTTTTATCAAAAACAAACATTTGATGACTCATCTTTCTGCAGTAAAACTGATGTCACATTGAAAACAGTACATAATACTGAACATTTAAAGAAACATCATTTTTACACTTACTTGAGCCTCCTCCTCTGAAAAAAAAGTGCAAGTCTCCCATGGGAGGTTAGTTTCCCCATTTGAGAAACAATGTTTTAACCATTTCTTATGTGCTGGGCTCTGTCAGCCATAACACTTCTGAGTAACAGCAAAACTATACTTGTACACAAGGTATGGCTGGCTATACCTTTGTTTGAATCTACAGTTCATCATCAAGATACAGAAATAGTTTTTAGGCATTGTAGGTGGCCATCATGGACCTTATCTGCTACTACTGCCCTTATGTCTGCATGCATTGCATTGTATACCATTCTAAGTCATGTATCTATATTAAGGCATTGTAGGTGGCCATCATAGACCTTATCTGCTACTACTGCCTTTGTGTCTGCATGCATTGTATTGTATACCATTCTAAGTCATGTATCTATATTAGGCAGTTAACTTTTAAAATTAATCTCTGGCACACAGTTGCCTTTATCAAAAGTTAATCTATGTATCTACTACTAGTTTGTAGTCCACAAACATGTGATATGTTTGCTCAAGTAATAACCCATATAGCAGCACTGTAGGTTCAGTTCATAGGTTCATAGAAGATCACTAGGCTGGAGCCCTTACAAGCCTAGACATATTTATCCCAACTTGGCCCAGTTGGTAGTGGTTAGGTGAATGAAGTTTGCAGAGGTAAGGGTCTATGGTAGTTAATAATGACTTCTTGTGTCCAGGAGGGACATGAGCACACACCAGGAGTGAATTTGCTGTCACCCATCCATTAATATAGTTTGTGTTTGAAGAGAGTCAGGGAGGTGCTGTGTTTCACATGAACTGGAAGCTTGCTCCAGGGAAGTAGAAGACTCTGAGAGATATAGCTATCTCTCCAACATGACCTGTTCATGTCAGAGGCTAGTTAAAGATCCCTGGAGCGAGTGGCCCTCCTGCACTTTGATTTATGAATGTGTAGCATTTCCATCAGGGCAGGGTGAGAGATTGCCCTGTAAGGCATGCATAGGTCATCCCTTAGCAAACCGTAAAAGGGGCTTGGTGACTTTCTCAAATAAGTCAACCATTTTAACAGGCACAATCTACCTCTAACAAATCAGAACTGGGTTGGGCTCAGTGTTTGGAGATTATCTATGTCTTTGTTAATAAGTTATCTCATTTAATAACTTTAATATCAGAGCTTATGTTTGGACATTTGAAGCATGTACATACTGGACTGGGCTTTGTGGATGGACTCTAGAGGAAAGACGTTTCCGTACTTGGCATGGACTTCTAAAGTTGGTATTCATCATCTGATGGTACAGTTTTCTGATATACCATATTATTTCATTGTTGTAATCTATAGATACACTATGTGTAGACCTCTCAACAGCACAGATATAACATTTTGAAATATTTCAGTAATTTCAGTCCAAATGTCTAATTCCCTGCAACAAAGACGCCTTCTAATGATCTCAAATGCCTGAGAACAGTCTCTTCCAAACATCCCTTATTTCAAAAGTGACATTTCTAGAAAGTTTGCTTTATTGATTTGGTCCCAAAGCACTTGTGTCTGCCTCTATATTTTATACCCCTTCTGTACTTTGGGTCATTACCTGGAGCAGTTCTTCGGAAGCAGTCTGTTTTTTTTCTGTCACTCTTTAAGGAGTATACGTTTATGTTGTACCTCTGCACATCTTTTGTGCTGGTAATGTATAAATAACACGAGTTGTTCTTTGCCTCTATCAGCTATCAGTGGAATCTATGTCGGACTATGGTAGACAAAACTTTACAGCAGGGTTATCATGTACAGCCCTGCTTGATTTGGGAGGTAAGCACTATTAAAATATGAACTCATAAGTGTGTCTGATTAAAGGTGTATATGGATAGGTATCTTATGGTCCTTGTGCTTGGTTGTCTAGTATTGTTCCTGTTTTCCTATATTTCTATTCTGCTGCATGCCAGCTATCTGTACTGGCTGCAGTTCTGGCAGCTTTCTTATTGTTCTCTTAAATTACATTTTTTTCTCATAATTATGTTATATTTTCTTGTAACTTCTTATCAGGCATCTTAGGCAATAGCACTTGAGACAGCAATGATACATTGTATCATTCTCCCGTCAGTCGTTGTGCTAGAAGCACTGCTCTGTACTTAAGTGGTGTCTTCTGTCAAAAGTGCCATATAGGGATTCTTTCACTCTTTCCTTAATTTTTTCTTACTGTGAGTCGTTGTTCCAAACAGAACAGTCCTGAAAATGTCCTTGTTTTGAAAACAAAAACTGTAGTAAAATTATACATATGAAAGCAAATGTCTGAAATTTGATCTAGGATACTCATGATTTGCAAATATTGATTTCAATTATTACAGTACTGTCACTGTTGAAGGTTGTGCATCAGAGCTGGCAACTCGGCACGTAAAAATCTACTGCCAATCATTAGCGGACCGGAGTTCCGCTGTGGCGACCCCTAACCGGGAAAAGCAGAAAGACACAACAACAGTACTGTCATAAAGTTTGAATTGTTTGTTTATATTTTATGTGTTTTTCTTGGGGGGCAGGTTGCCTTTACCTCCCAAACATATTCTGGATGATCAGCTATGCTAAATCTTTATATGTATATTTTTATGTGTGAGCATATTCTTAATGACTGAATTGAAGTTATATTGACACTCAAATAAGCAATAACTTAAAATTAGTCATTCCTGATTTTTAATACTAAAAACCCTGTCTGTCAATGGATCAAAAAAGAAAAATAAATGAGGTCCTTTATCAATCTGTTGACTAAAAAACAAAAAAAAGTGGCACCATTACAGAACCAAATTTGTGTGAATTCACATGCCATTAGGGAAATGTTTTTTCAGAAGGTTTTACCCCCGGTCCACCTTACTGATGTGTGCTAAGCCTAACCCTAATCCAACTCCGGCCCCTGACCCTAACCCTGTATCCTACCTTATGAAAAAGCCTTTCCTAAATAGCACCCTAAATGGCTCATTTGAACACATACAAGTGTGACGCCCATGCACTGGTCCAGAAATTCAGGAGCCTCAATCCTCACCACTGGCAACAGTGAGGGACACACTCACTGGGAGGATAACAAGTACACACAGCAAAGTGCAATTTCCTTTAAGATCACACAAAGATCACAGTCAGTCTGGGGCTGGTTTCTCCCTCTTTCTCCAGCTCCCCAATAAGATCCCCCACTAGCACAGCTATAAAGTTAAGATCTCAGCTGACGGGCCAAGCCAAGACCTCCACACACACACAGACATACACACACACACACACACACACACACACACACACACACACACACACACACACACACACACACACATACACACACACACGCACACACACACCTGGGGAAGGCTGGCACAGGTTTATTAGCTATGCCTCCTTCAGCCCAGACTATAAGGTAGTTTCCACTGCCACTAACCCCTACTTATCAGCTAGTATAATGCCCTTACAAAGGGTGTCCAATCCTAATGTGTAATGTCACATTTTATACTACACATTGGTGTGACTAACTTTCAACCCTACTCGAGTGTTCTACTGGAACTGGTCTTTTTTAGTTTTGGTTCGTGTTTTACAGTTCCTGTTTGTGTGATTTTGAAGTTACTATTATCTAAATACATATGCAAGTACACTATGAGCTTAAATATGTCTCACAAATATCAGCCACAAAGATAGGTCTAAATATATTTAATAATAAATAATAAAAGAACAAGACAATACTCAGTCAATTAACACAGTAACTTCCGAGTTCAAAATTACAAGGAAAAAGTTTAAAATAACATTGCAGGACAGTCTCAAATAAATACAGAAAACATCTAAACCAACCTTTGTTATATTTCTATCTATATCTAAAAGAGATACTATGCCCTAAATCTTACTTACAGCAAGGCAAGTACAGATGATGGTGATGATAAGTGGATGTTCTTGCTAGGTCCAAGACAAAACACAAAATGCACAGTCTCTCTCTGAGAGCATTCATAAATTACTATCAAATATGACTGCTGGGTTAACTTGGATAACATCACTTTTTGTCACCTGACTTAAGTCCCCAAGCTAAACCCCCCCATTGTAGCCTTTGACATCTCCTTGTGAGAAATAGCCTTCAGATATTTGCAGTTGCTAGAAGACATAAAACAATAAAACACTTACAAAACAATGCAGAAGGTACACTAGTTCTAGACATCCTGTATTCTTGCTGCATTGAAACTAACTTTTATAACACAATCATAAAATAATTTAATTTCAACTTATTTTCTTGAAGTTTTGCAAGTTAATCTTCTACGTCCCAGCAGGGTATGCTGTGGTTACATTCTTGAAGCTCAGTACATAACATACAGTTTGGTAAAAATCATATCAATATTCACAAATGACATAGAATTATTTACATAATTCCAGATAGCTGGGCTGGCAGTGTGACATCCCCCCCCCCCCACCCAAAACTCAAGCTAGTTTTTCAAATAACCCTTTAGAAATGTTGCTTGAGATGGTTAAGCCTATCTGGGAATACCTTACCCCATTCCTTGTCTTGAAAGACCATCTCCATTGGCATTGCAATCCCCACTGTGGTGCTGCACTGTCATATCATATGCTTGCAACCCTGGCCTCCACCTTAGTAACTTGGCATTTTGTTGGCTGGCTCAATGTAGCCATGTTAAGGGATTGTGGTCTGTAACTACAGTGAATTTCCTTCCATACAGATAAAGCTGACTTTTCTGCAGTACCCACACTATAGCTAGATATTCCTTTTCTACAGCTACATAGCATTCCTCCCTGGGTTGGAGCCTGTGACTGAGATATGCCACTGGGTGCTCCTCTCCCTCTGAGGAAACCTGGCTAAGTGCAGCCCCCACCTCATGGTTTGAAGTATCCACCTGCACAACAAATTATTTGCTGTAATCTGGACTGGCTAACACAAGGGGTCCTCCCAAAGCTCCTTTAAGCTTCTGGAATGCCTGCTGACATGCTGGGGTCCACACTACCTTATCTGGCTTGTTTTTCCTTGTCAGGTCTGTGAGGGGAGCAGCTATAGTACTATAATTGGGAACAAACTTTTTGTAGTACCCCACTGACCCTAAGAATACCCTCATAAACTTTTTGTTAACAGGGCCAGGCCATGCCTGAATGGCTTCCTCATTGGCAGGTTATGGCCAAAAAACACTCATCACTCTATGTCCCAGGTTGGACACCTCTGCCATACCCACCTGACATATGCTGGGCTTAATGGTCAACCCTGCCTTCTATAGCCTTCCCAGCTCCTCCCTGACATGCTGAAGGTGCTCTTGACAGGAATGGCTGTAGATGGCAATATCATTTAGGTAAGCAAGGGAAAAATCTCCTGCTCCTGCTAGGATATGATCTACCAGCCTCTGGAAAGTCACTAGGCCATTTTTCATCCCAAAGGGCATCTTGTGAACTCATACAAGCCAAAAGGAGTCACAAAGGCTGACCTCTATCTAGCACCAGGAGTCAAGGGCAACTGCCAGTAACCCTTGGTAAGATCAATGGTGGTAAGATACTTAGCCCCACCCAGTTGCTCTAGGGCTTCATCTGTCCTAGGCATGGGGTAAGCATCTGACTCTGTGTGACTATTTAATTTCCTGTAGTCCACACAGAATCTGGTTCTGCCATCCTTCTTTGGTACCACCACCACTGGAGAGGCCCATGGACTGCTGGACTCCTGAATTACCCTTAGGTCCAACATTTCCTGTATCTCCTCCCTCAGAGTCTGTTTGACTCTCTCAGGCCCCCTATAAGGGGCCTGCTTAATAGGCCTTTAGGGTTCGGTATCCACATGGTGTTGCACCAGGTGGGTGCACCCTGGCTTCCCAGAGAACATGCCCCCATACTCCTGTAACACTGCTCGGATTTCTCAAACTTGGGTAGGGGATAGCTGCTGGGACATTGCTACTCCTCCACTGAGGTGTCAGCCCAAGCCTCACTGAGGAGATCAGTCACCATATCTGCCTCAGACTCCTTCTGCCATCCACTGGAAATACTCAGCACAAGGACTACCCTATCATGCTAAGGTTTAATCATGTTAATATGGTACAATTTGTGTCCCTGCCTCCTGTCTAGCAGTTCTACCATGTAGTTAACATCACTGACCTTCATTACAACCTTGTAGGGTCCCTCCCAGGCTGCCTGCAGCTTGTTGTGTATGACAGGAAAGAGAACTATTACCTGCTGCCCTACAGCATACTCCCTAGCTCGAGCATTCCTGTCATACCAGACCTTTATGCTGCTGGGCATCTGCCAGGTTCCCCTGAGCCAAGCCCATAAATTCCCTGAGCCTTGTCCTGAGGTTTAGGACATATGCCACAACAGACTCCTTGTGGGATTCACACTTACACTCCCACTCATCGTGAATCAAATTTAGAGGACCCTTCACCCTATGCCCATACAGCAACTGAAAGGATGAAAAACCTGTGGACTCCTGGGAACCTCTCTGTAAGCAAACAACAGATGGGGCAAATATTTGTCCCACACCCTCTTGATCTGGTTTGCAAATGCCTGTAGCATCATCTTGAGTGTAGAGTTTAGCCTCTCAACAAGACAAATAGTCTAGGGGTGGTAGGAGGTGGTCTTTAGATGCTTCACCCCACAGCTTCCACAGACAAGCCAGCAGGTCTTACATGAAATTGGCACATCTGTTAGTCAATATTTCTTTTGGGAAACCTACCCTGTTGAAAATCTCTAACAAAGCATTTGACAATTTTTCCTGCCTCAATGGAGACAAGAGCCACTGTCTCAGGGTATCTGCTAGCATAACCTACTACCACTACAATATACTCTTTCCCTGTGGAACTTGGGGTACTCAGAGGCCCCACAATTTCCATTGCTACCCTCTGAAATGGATCCTCAATTACAGGCAAATGTATCACAGGAGCTTTCACCTTGTCTCCTGCCTTGTCTACCTTTTGGCACTCCTCACAGATCCTGCAGTACCCTGTTACATCTCTGGAAATCCCAGCCCAATAAAGGTTCTGCATAACACTTCTCTCTTTCTACATTTTATGCCTGTATGACCTGCAAAGGGAATATCATGGGCTATGGCTAGAAGTGCCAGATGGTATGCTCTGGGAACTACCAACTGCTGTATTCTCTCACCCACTAGTCCTCCCTCAGGGGTCCACTCTCTATATAGTAACCCTTTGTCCCAGTTTACAAATTCCCTCTTCCCATGAGAATCAGGTGCCTCACTAGCTATCTCTCTCAGGCCTTGTAATGCAGGGTCTGAGAGCTGGGCCTGTCTCATCTCCCTCTTTGTAACCCTTCCCAGCTCCCCTTCCACCGGAAGTCTGGTAACCTCTGACAGCGGTGCCTCACTGTCAGCTTGGGTACTACTGCCCACCTCTGCCCTTGCAGTCACTCTGTCCAAGGGAACATCATTAACCACAAGCAGCTGTGGCTCACCTTCAGTCTCATTTCTACAGGGTAGCTCCCTCCCTGATGTAACCACCTACTGGTCCTGGCTGCAACTGTGCGGTCTGTCTGGGTCTCCCCCAGGCTACCAGACCCATTTACTTGCCTCCAGGCCTGACTGGGTACAACTGCATGCACACATGGAAATGCATTATCAAAATCATTCCCTATCAGGAATCTGCAGGGATATCCTCAAACACACCTACTTGCTGGCTTCTTTTTCCACCCTCCTAGTCAAGGTGAACTGGAGTAGACTGCCCAAGCAAGTAGTGTTCCTCTGTAACCATTGCAGGCTTCACAATGGTTAGGTCAGAGGCTGTGTCTCTCTTAGCAGTGGCCTCTTTCCAATCCACTAAGATAGGATATAACCTCTTGTCATAGTTTGGTACCCTTGCTGACTCGAGACAACTTACTGCTGGTATTTTTGTCATTCCCACTTACTGGCTGTCCCACCTTTTGTTCCCTACCTTGCCTCCATGGACATCTATATGCTACATGTCCCCACTGGTTGCATTTAAAACATTTAACCCTTGGTCCTGGATGTGTACATGGACTAGTGGCTTCCCCTGTAACTGGCGGACTCTCTTGAGGCAGTCTGGGCTTTGCAATATGGGTTCCTTTAGACCCATGAGCAGCACTAGGTGTCCCTTTCCTGTGCAGTGATGCCCTGCTTGATAGGTATAGGTCTCGCTTCTTCCCCAACTCATCTGCAGTATTGCATTGTCTATCAGCTATCCAGATTCTCATGTCCTCAGGCAAACTGCTAAGGGCTTGTGCCCTCACCAAATTGTCTGCCAGCCCTTCAAAAGTAATGATCTGACATCCCCTCACCCACCTATGAAAATAAGTGCTTAGGTCAGCAACATATTCACACACACTTATTTTATTTATTTATTGCTATTGTTTACCGGAAAAGTCTACTGGGCCTAAAAGAGCCCATTTTCAGCAGAGGCCTGGGGAAAAAAGCTCCAACAAGAACATAGATACAGAAAAAATAGAAACATCAATTGGTGCAAAAGTAGAAATAGTGTTACAAATAGTAAATACAGTAAAATATACAGAATATATACATAAAAGCAGGAATCTGGTTTGTTTGATTACAGTAATATATACAAAAAATATACATTAAAGCAGAATTCAATTAATTCAATCAGAGGGGTATAAACAGAGATATATTAATCAGTATTATTGTACCAGTATCAACAAGTGAAGATAAAAATAAAAATATATATATATTGAGAAAGCCTTGTGTCTATGCTCTTGAAACTTTTTTCCTATAAGCTTCAGGTGTTAAAGCATTCTCAAAGACAGCTCTTTACAATATTATAATTTAAGCAATCAGTATCAGACAATTTAGAAATAGCAGTTAGAGCTTTACCATGGAGTAAGGTTGTCAGGAACCATATCCAGAGCCCTTGGTCAACATTATATTGTTTACATACCCTTTCAAACATATGAATGAAACTATCAAAATTATCCACCTCTGTAAATTGTATAAGAAATTTAATGACCTTTATTACTTCTGGGGTTTGGTTACTCCCTTTCACATTACCTCCATGACTCCTTTTCATGTTGCCTCTGCTTCTCCTTCTCCTCTGCCTCTAGACATCACAGTTTCTCATTTTCCTCAGCCTCTAGACTTCTCAGGCTCTCTGCTGCTTCTATTTCCAAACGCTTGTCCTCCAGCTCAAGTCTCTTTAACTCCAGATGGATTTTTAAGTCCTCTTTTGAAAGCTTGAACTGTCCATTTTCTGAGAGTTGTACATCTTCAAGATCAGCCTGGTTGTCCTCCTGATCATTGCTCTGCAATGCAGCTATGCCCAAAGCTGCAATCATCTCAGCTTTAGTCAGGTTGGCATGCACCAGTTCTTTACCCTGGCATATCTCAGCCAACTGGCTGTCAGCTTGCCATACTCCTTTGCTGATATGCTTGCCTGCTCTCCCTGACTAATTATGCTAACAAAAACAATAAAGCAATTGTGATGTGAAACTCTGAATGTTTATTGCGTGGCTGATTGAGAGTGCAAACACCTTCAGTGACCACTGTACATGGGCTACAAGAATTCAATACCAACACCACTACAAGCCAATTAATATGTGATGTGACTATCTCAGCACTACCAGAAATTAATATGTGACACTCCTGCACTGGCCCAGCAATCCAGGAGCCTCAATCCTCACCACTGGCAACAGTGAGGGATGCACACACTGAGAAGATGACAAGTGCACACACAGTAATCTGCAACTTCCCTTAAGAGCACACAGAGATCACAGTTAGTCTGAAGCTGTTTTTTCCCTCTTTCTCCACCTCTCCAATATGACTACGTACTGGTGCAGCTATAGTGTTAAGATCTCAGCTGAGGGGCCAAGCCAAGACCAAAAGCACCCTCTCTGTCCAACAAGTGCGTTGTGTCCCTGCCCAAGTAGCTGACACACACACTCTTTGAGATTTGGTTTATATACTAACATACACACCTGGAGAAGGCTGGCACATGTTTACTAGCTATGTCCCCTTCTGTCCAGACTATAAGGTAGTTTCCACTACCACCAACCCCTACTTATCAGCTACTATAAGGCCCTTACAAAGGGTCCCAATCCTACTGTGTAATGTTACTATTATCCAAATGGTAGTCTGAGCAAGACCTGCAAGGCTGTTTAGAAGTGGCCCGCACAGTGTCACCAAATACATATACATGTACTCTAAGAGCTTAAAAATGTCTCACAAATATCAGCCACAAATATAAGTTTAAATATATTTAATAATCAATAATAAAAGAGCAAGACAATACACAGTCAATCAACACACTAACTTCAGAGTTCAAAATCACAGGAAATATTTTAAAACAACATTGCAGGACAGCCTCAAATAAATACAGAAAACATCTAAATTATCTTTACTATATTCCTATCTATATCAAAAAGAGATACTGTGCCCTAAATCTTACTTACAACAAGGCAAGTGCAGATGATGGTGATGATGAGTGGATGTTCTTGCTAGGTCCAAGACAAAATACAAAATGCAGTCTCTCTCTGAAAGAGTTCATAAATTAATATCAAATATTACTGTTGGGTTAGCTTGGATGACATCAGTTTTTGTCACCTGACGTAAGTTCCCAAGCTAAACCCCCCCATTGCAGCCTTTGATATTTCCTTGTGAGAAATACATAGCCTTCAGATGTTTGCAGTTGCTAGAAGACATAAAACAATAAAACACTTAAAAAACAATGTAGAAGGCGCACTAGTTCTAGACATCCTGTCTTCCTGCTGCATTGGAACTAACTTTTGTAACACAATCATAAAATAATTTAATTTCAACTTATTTCTTGAAGTATTGCAAGATAATCTTCCATGTTCCAGTAGGGTATGCTGTGGTTACATTCTTGAAGCTCAGCATATAACATACAGTTCTGTAAAAATCATATCAATATTCACAAATGACATAGAATTGTTTACATAAGTCCAAATAGCTGGGCTGGCAGCGTGACATTTCTCCCCCTCCCGAAAACTCAAGCTAGTTTTTCAAGTGACCCTATAGAAACATTGCTTGAGATGGTTGAGCCTATCTGGGAATACCTTACCCCATTCCTTGTCTTGGGAGACCATCTCCATTGGCATTGCTATCCCCACTGTGGTGCTGTACTGTCTTATCATATGCTTGCAACCCTGGCCTCCACCTTAGTAACTTGGCATTTTGCTGGCTGGCTCAAATTAGCCATGTTAAGGGATTGTGGTCTGTAACTACAGTGAATTTCCTTCCATATAGGTAAGGCTGAAGTTTCTGAAGTACCCACACTATGGATAGACATTCTTTTTCTACAGCTGCATATCATTCCTCCCTGGGTTGGAGCCTACGACTGAGACATACCAGTGGGTGCTCTTCTTCCTCTGAGGAAACCTAGCTAAGTACAGCCTCCACCCCTTGGTTTGAAGCATCCACCTACACAACAAATTATTTGCTGTAATCTGAACTGGCTAACACAGGGGGTCCTCCCAAAGCTCCTTTAAGCTTTTGGAATGCCTGCTGACATGCCGGGGTCCCCACTACCTTATCTGGCTTGCTTTGTCATCTCAGGACTGTGAGGGGAGCAGATATGGTACTATAATTGGTGACAAACTCTTTGCAGTACCCCACTGTCCCTAAGAATACCCTCACCTCCTTTTTGGTAACAGGCACAGGCCATGCCTGAATGGCTTCCACTTTGGCAGGTTATGGCCTGATCTTACCACTCCTCACTCTATGTCCCAGGTTGGAGACCTCTGCCATACCCACCTGACATTTGCTGGACTTAATGGTCAACCCTGCCCTCTGTAGTCTGCCCAGAACCTCCCTGACATGATGAAGGTGCTCTTGTCAGGAATAGCTGTAGATGGCAATATCATCTAGGTAAGCAAGGGCAAAATCTCCTGCTCCTGCTAGGATATGACCTACCAGCCTCTGGAAAGTCACTGGGGCATTTTTCATCCCAAAAGGCATCTTTGTGAACTCATACAAGCCAAAAGGAGTTGCAAAGGCTGACCTCTATCTAGTACTTGGAGTCAACTACACCTGCCAGTAACCCTTTGTAAGATCAATGGTGGTAAGATACTTAGACCCACCCAGCTGCTCTAGGGCTTTATCTGTCCTAGGCATGGGGTAAGCATCTGGCTCTGTGTGACTATTTAATTTCCTGTAGTCCACACAGAATATGGTGCTGCCATCCTTATTTGGTACCACTGAGACCCATGGACTGCTGGACTCCAGAATTACTCATAGGTCTGACATTTCCTGTATCTCCTCCCTCAGGGCTTAATAGGCCTTTGGGGCTCTGTATCCACATGGTGTTGCACCAGGTGGGTGCACCCTAGTCTCTCAGAGAACATGACCACAAACTCCTGTAACACTGCTCAGATCTCTCAAACCTGGGTAGGAGATAGCTGCTGGGACATTGCTATCCCTCCACTGAGGTGTCAGTCCAAGTCTCACTGATGAGATCAGTAACCATATCTGCCTCAGATTTCTCCTGCCATCCACTGCAAACACTCAGCACAAGGGCTACCCTATCATGGTATGGTTTCATCATGTTAATATGGTACAATTTGTGCCCCTGCCTCCTGCCTAGCAGTTCTACCATGTAGTTAACATCATTGTCCTTCATTATGACCTTGTAGGGTCCCTCTCAGGCTGCCTGCAGCTTGTTGTGTTTGACAGGAATGAGACGTATTACCTCCTGCCTTACAGCATACTCTCTAGCTCAAGCATTCATGTCATACCAGACCTTTTTCTGCTGATGGGCATCTGCCAGGTTTCCCTGAGCCAAGACCATATGTTCCCCTGAGTCTTGTCCTGAGGTTTAGGACATTTGCAATAACAGACTCCTTCTGGGATTCACACTCACCCTCCCACTCATCTGGAATAAAATCTAGAGGTCTCTTCACCCTATGCCCATACAACAACTGAAAGGTGAAAAACCGGTGGATTCCTGGGGAACCTCTCTGTAAGCAAATAACAGATGGGGCAAATATTTGTCCCACACCCTCTTGAACTGGTCTGCAAATGCCCATAGCATAATCTTGAGTGTAGAGTTTAACCTCTCAACAAGACCATTATTCTAGGGATGGTAGGAGGTGGTCTTTAGGTGCTTCACCCCACAGCTTCCACAGATAAGCCAGTAGGTCTGACATGAAATTGGTGCCTCTGTCAGTCAGTATTTCTTTTAGGAAACCTACCCTGTTGAAAATCTCAAACAAAGCATTTGCCACTTTTTCCTGCCACAATGGAGACAGGAACCACTGTCCCAGGGTATCTGTTAGCATAACATACTACCACTAAGATATACTTTTTCCCCTGTGGAACATGGGGTACTCAGAGGCCCCACAATTTCCATTGCTACCCTCTGAAGTGGCTCCTCAATTACAGGCAAAGGTATCAAAGGAGTTTTCACCTTGACTCCTGCCTTGTCTACCTTTTGGCACTCTTCACAGGTTCTGCAGTATCCTGGTACATCTCTGGAAATCCCAGCCCAATAAAGGTTCTGCATAATACTTTTCTCTTTGTACATTTTATGCCCATATAACCTGCAAAGGGAATATCATGGGCTATGGCTAGAAGTGCCAGATGGTATGCTCTGGGAACTACCAACTGCTGTATTTTCTCACCCTCTATCCCTCCTTCAGGGGTCCACTCTCTATATAGTAACTCTTTGTCCCAGTTTACAAATTACCCCTTCCCTTGATAATCAAGTACCTCACTAGCTACCTCTCTCAGGCCTTGTAATGTAGAGTCTGAGAGCTGAGCCTGTCTCAGCTCTCTCTTTGTAACCCTTCCCAACTCCCTTCCACAGGAAGTCTGGTATCCTCTGACAGCGGTGCCTCACTGTCAGCCTGGGTACTACTGCTCACCTCTGCCCTTGCAGTCATTCTGTCCAAGGGAACATCAGTACCCACAAACTGCTGTGGCTCACCTTCAGTCTCACTGCTACAGGGTAGCTGCCTCCCAAAAGTAACCACCTTACTAGTCCTGGCTGCAAGTGTATAACCTGTCTAGGTCTCCCCCAGGCTACCAGACCCACATGCTTGTCTCCAAGTCTGACTGTGTGTAACTGCATGCACACATGGTACTGCATTATCAAAATCATTCCCTATCTGCAGGGATATCCTCAAACACACCTACTTGCTGGCTTCTTTTTCCACCCTCCCAGTCAATGTGCACTGGAGTAGACTGCCCAAGCAAGTAGTGTTCCTCTGTAACCATTGCAGGCTTCACAATGGTTAGGTCAGAGGCTGTGTCTCTCTTAGCAGTAGCCTCTTTCCCATCCACTAAGATAAGATATAACCTCTTGTCATGGTTTGGTACCCTCGCTGTCTCGAGACAACTTACTGCTGGTATTTTTGTCATTCCCACTTACTGGCTCTCCCATCTTTTGTTCCCTACCTTGCCTCCATGGACATCTATATGCTACATGTCCCCACTAGTTGCATTTGAAAAATGTAACCCTTGGTCCTGGATGTGTACCTGGACTAGTGCCTTCCCCTGTAACTGGCAGAGTCTGTTGAGGCATTCTGGGCCACGCACTATGGGTTCCTTTAGACCCATGAGCAGCGCTAAGTGACCCTTTCCTGTGTAGTGATGCCCTTCTTGCTAGGTATAGGTCTCCCTTCTTCCCCAACTCGTATGCAGTATTGCATTGTCTGTCAGCTAACCTGATTCTCATGTCCTCAGGCAAACTGCTAAGGGCTTGTTCTCACTGAAAGGTCCACCAGCCCTTCAAAAGTGGTGATCTGACATCCACTCATCCACCTATGAAAATAAGTGCTTAGTTCAGCAACATATACACACACTTATCTTTCTTTCTTTCTTTCTTTCTTTCTTTCTTTCTTTCTTTCTTTCTTTCTTTCTTTATTTATTGCATTTGTTTACCAGGAAAGTCCACTGGGCCTAAAAGAGCCCATTTTCAGCAGAGGCCCAGGAAGAAAAGCTCCAACAAGTACATAGATACAGAAAAAATATAAACATTGATTGGTGCAGAAGTAGAAATAGTGTTACAGATACTAAATGCAGTAACATATACAGAATAGATACATAAAAGCAGGAATCTAGTTTGTTTGATTACAGGAATATATGCAAAAAATATACATTAAAGCAGAATTCAATGAATTCAACCAGAGAGGTATAAACAGAGATATATTATTCAGTATTATTATAACAAAGAAAACACAAGTATAGAACAGATGCAAACTCCCAATAAGTTTGAAAATACAATTTAATAAACTAATCCTTCTTCAGAGTAACAAACAAATGAATGAATTCAAAACAAACTTCCAGGCAGCAACTCATATTTAAAATCTTAGTCATTAATTAATTGGTAATGCTATTAAACAATTAAGCAATAAAAATGTACAGGCAAGAAGCATCAAATTTTAAAAGGGGCATGTCTGTAGAGTAGTAAGTGTTACCAAGACTTTTTCACCTAGTAACATTATTTACTCAGTGCTTCTAAGCATTATTGTCAGTGCTTTATAAGTACATTTCTAAAGGCAGTTACTTAAATACTGTTTAAATGCCCGATGAGTATTATTTAAAAATATGTGTGTTAAATACACAAACTTATTAAATAAAGCATAAAAGTTAAACTAAATTAAGCTTAATTCATAAAAATCCACATACTAAAAGATGTATGTATATATATATTTGCCCATAGTAGGGTAATCAAACTTATTGCATTCTAAACATAATGTCAGCAACAACAACAGGGGTGCATTAAACACATTCTTATAAGGTTAATTCGTAAATTGAAAATAACCTATCTTTTCAAGGCCAATTTTTTCAGGACACAAGCAATAGATATTTGTTCGTTTAATCCTGGTATATCACCAGCTGCAGTTCTAATTTGCCAAAATAATTCCTCCATCTCTAGTGTGGTCTACCTGCTTTAACACTGTGAATTTAAATTTGTGTGTTGGATGTTCAATAATGTGGCAAGCTAGTGCATTTGTCTCATTTTTCTTATTAATAGCATAACCTGATTTTCCTATATAGAAAGCGTGGCAATCTGAGCAAGTTGCCACATACACTATCGCTTTGGTGTTACAGTTGAATTTACCCGTAATTTTATACTCAATGTTGTTAATGTTCACAGAATACCCTTCTTTTATGAACTTACATTGTGTGCAAAACCCACATTTTGTCATGCCAAAATTGTGTGATAGATTTGCCAGTTTCTAACAAGTTTTCAAGTTGACCCTCTTCTGAATGTAATAGATGGAGGAAATTTTCATTGAA
This sequence comes from Protopterus annectens, assembly GCF_019279795.1. Lineage (NCBI taxonomy): Eukaryota > Metazoa > Chordata > Ceratodontiformes > Protopteridae > Protopterus > Protopterus annectens. The sequence continues at coordinate 1,616,734,516 of NC_056729.1, read as the reverse complement.
GTTTCTATCCCTTGAAAGTATAACCCAATTCTTACATAAGATGTCACGAATGAATTTATGGTCTATGGAGAAGGTACACAGGAACTTTAGGTTACACTGTGATTCATGTTGGACTACACGAACACAATGTTCACCTTCAAGTTGCATGTTAGCAGGACAAAGTTGTACTTCTGTATTTAATATAGGACTAAAGTGCCCTATATTCCGTTTCTGTACTACTTCTTGCATTATCTCTCCTACCATCTTACAAGGGTAACCTCTATTGTGAAACATGTTGGAAAGCTTAACACATTCGTCTAGGAAGTCCTTTTCTTCAGTTACCATCCTAGCTGCCCGTATTATATTATTATAACAGTATCAACAAGTCAAGATAAAAATAAAAAAATAATATATTGAGAAAGCCTTGTGTCTATGCTCTTGAATCTTTTTTCCTATAAGCTGTAGATGTTTACTTAAAGCATTCTAAAAGACAGTTCTTTACAATATTATAATTTAAGCAATCAGTATCAGACAAACGCTTGTCTTCCAGCTCAAGTCTCTTTAACTCCAGATGGATTTTTAAGTCCTGTGTGGAAAGGTTGAGCTGTCCATTTTCTGAGAGTTGTACATCTCCAAGACCAGCCTGGTTGTCCTCCTGATGACTGCTCTGTGAGGCAGCTATACCCAAAGCTGCAATCATTTCTGCTTTAGTCAGGTTGGCATGCACCAGTCCTTCAGCCTGGCACATCTCAGCTTACTGGCTCTTTGACAGCTTGCCATACCCCTCTGCTGACATGCTTGCCTGATCTCCCTGACTAACTAAGCTAACAAAAAATAAAACAATTGTGATTTGAATGTTCACTGCATGGCTGATTGAGAGTGCAAACACCTTCAATCACCATTGTACACAGGCTACAGGAATTCAATATTCACACCACTACAAGCCAATTAATATGTGATGTGGCTATCCCACAGCTACCACCAATTAATATGTGACACCCCTGCACTGGCCTAGTAATCCAGGAGCCTCAATCCCCACTACTGGCAACAGTGAGGGATGTACACACTGAGAGGATGACAAGTACACACACAGTAATGTGCAACTTCCCTTAAGAGTACACAGAGATCACAGTCAGCTTGAGGCCAGTTTCTCCTTCTTTCTCCACCTCTCCAGTAAGACTCCCTACCGGTGCAGCCAAGACCAACTGCAACCTGTCTGTCCAACCAGTGCTTCGTGTCCCTGCCCAGGTAGCTGACACATACACACTTTGAGATTTGGTACACACACACACACACACACACACACACACACACACACACACACACACACACACACACGGAGAAGGCTGGCTCAGATTTACTAGCTATGCACCCTTCTGTCCAGACTATAAGGTAGTTTCCACTGCTACCAACCCCTACTTATCAGCTACTATAAGGCCCTTACATGGAGTCCCAATCCTACTGTGTAATGTTACTATTATCGAAATGGTAGTCTGAGCAAGACTTGCAAGGCTGTTTAGGAGTGGCCTGTACAGTGAGTCCCAATCCTACTGTGTAATGTTACTATTATCCAAATGGTAGTCTGAGCAAGACTTGCAAGGCTGTTTAGGAGTGGCCTGTACAGTGTCACCAAATAGATATACAAGTACTCAAAGAGCTTAAAAATGTCTCACAAATATCAGCCACAAAGATAAGTTTAAATATATTTAATGATCAATAATAAAAGAGCAAGACGATACTCAGTCAATCAACACAGTAACTTCAGAGTTCAAAATCACGGGAAATATTTTGAAACAACATTGCAGGACAGCCTCAAATAAATACAGAAAACATAAACTGTTTAAAGCGAGAGAAACTCAATGAGAGCTGGCAAGTTCAATAAAATCCTCCGTTTAATGAGCACTTTCAGTGAGGACAATACCTCACCTTCCTCAGATAAAACTACACACAATTGACCCTGTTTTTATACAGGCATCTTTGAAATAAATTGAAACGGTTAATTGAATAATTTAAAAACCATCAATTATACTTTAAAAAAACATACAACTATATATACATTTGAAATGATATGTTATCACACCCTTAAGATGTTAAAAGTACTTTCAAAAAGGTACTTAAATGATGCCAAAAGCAGCGATCAACTTTTCAAAACTTACATGTTACAAATTACCATTAAAATATTCGAAATGTGTTTCAGTAACCTTCCACACAACTTAAATGCATTTTAAACACATTGAGTGCATTTTTAAATATTTGTACTGCGGTCAACAAGTCAGAAGCAAAAACAAAAACAGAAACCAGAAGTTAAATACTGAATGTACCTAAAGGCATGATATACCTGTATCTATACTAAAAGGACTCTAAAAATGTAGAGTCTGAAAGTATTGAGACTAGGGTCTTACAAAAACCATTGCGACTGTGGTCTAACAAAGAGCACAAATCCTAAATCCCCCCTGAAATTTCTTTTCACTTCAGGTATATACAGGTATATCATGCCTTTAGGTACATTAAGTATTTAACTTCTGGTTTCTGTTTTTGTTTTTGCTTCTGACTTGTTGACCGCAGTACAAATATTTTAAAATGCACTCAACGCGTTTAAAATGCATTTAAGTTGTGTGGAATGTTACTGAAACATATTTTGAATATTTTAATGGTATTTTGTAACATGTAAGTTTTGAAAAGTTGATCGCTGCTTTTGGCGTCATTTAAGTACCTTTTTGAAAGTACTTTTAACATCTTAAGAGTGTGATAACATAGCATTTCAAATGTATATATAGTTGTATGTTTTTTTAAAGTATAATTGATGGTGTTTAAATTATTCAATTAACCATTTCAATTTATTTCAAAGATGCCTGTATAAAAACAGGGTCAATTGTGTGTAGTTTTATCTGAGGAAGGTGAGGTATTGTCACGCACTCATTAAACGGAGGATTTTGTTGAACTTGCCAGCTCTCATTGAGTTTCTCTCACTTTAAGCAGTTTGGGTTTGTTTTTTCCTTTTGCAGTTTTAAATACAGAAAACATCTAAACTAATCTTTACTATATTCCTATCTATATCAAAAAGAGATACTATGCCCTAAATCTTACTTACAGTAAGGCAAGTGCAGATGATGGTGATGATGAGTGGATGTTCTTGCTAGGTCCAAGACAAAATACAAAATGCACAGTCTCTCTCTGAAAGAGTTCATAAATTAATATCAAATATTACTGTTGTGTTAGCTTGGATGACATTGCTTTTTGTCACCTGACTTAAGTTCCCAAGCTAAACCCCCATTGTAGCCTTTGATATCTCCTTGTGAGAAATACATAGCCTTCAGATGTTAGTAGTTGCTAGAAGACATAAAACAATAAAAGACGTACAAAATAATGCAGAAGGCACCTTAGTTTTAGACATCCTGTCTCCTTGCTGCATTGAAACTAGCTTTTATAACACAATCGTAAGATAATTTATTTTCAACTTATTTTCTTGAAGTTTTGCAAGTTAATCTTCTATGTTCTAGCAGGCTATGTCGTGGTTACATTCTTGAAGCTCAGTATATAACATACACTTTTGTATAAATCATATCAATATTCACAAATGATACAGAATTATTTACAAAATTCCAGAAAGCTGGGCTGGCAGAGTGACAAGCATTACACTAACAACAATAAAATGATCCCCTTACCTAACCCTTTCCCTAACCCTACCCTTAACCCAAACACAATCACTCATACAATCAAAACATTAAACACACACACACACACACACACACACACACATATATATATATATATATATATATATATGCCTTTATCTTAATGATACACTACAAAGGCATGATAAAAATATACTGCTTTTTCCACTCTGTACTCTTGCTGTGTCATCACAAGTTTACCTATGTACTTTCTATAATACTGATAAAAGGATATGGAAAATTAGAAAATTACTTCAGAATTAGTTGGTGATTTGCTTCGTGATATCTGGTATCTGAAAGATACAGAACAAAATATTTGGTGTATCACACATGTGACCAACATTTATTACACACACGAAGTGGCTGAGATCCAAGAATAGTCCACTTATGGAGTGAACATATGATAACTAGATCAATAAATATATGTTAATTTCTTCCTATCGTAGTAATGAAACTTCAAAGTGTTTTCAGTAGTAATCTACTGGTAGTAATTCTGAGGTTCAGATTTACACAGGCATTCTCCATTTTTTGCAATGGTCTCCCAGGAGTTTCTTCCTTAGTTTTTACTATGTATTTGTATTTATTTATTTATTTATTTATTTATTTATTTGGCATTTGTTAACCAGGTTGGTCTAAATGAGCCATATGGCCCTTTTTCAGTGGAGACCCAAGGAGAAAAGTTCCAGTTTACAGAAATAGTGAAATCATATACATGAGCAAAAATAAAGCATTAAAGAATAATATGCAAACATTATGTACAGGAACAAATAAACAAAGAAGACAATTGTTGACAAGCAGTGGTGAATAACAAAATACCTAGGATACACAACAGTGTAGGACAGAAAGGAACTAATAGTTGCAAACTTTTAAAAATAAATTGAACAATGAGAGAGAGAGAGACAAGTCAGTAAAGGATATTATTTACAAGGTAGCATAAGTAAGAACAAGAGAATTATATACAAACTGAGAGAGTTGAAATGGAAATTAAGGGGGAGTAAGGCAGGGGCAGGATTTTGAGTTCAGGACGTAATTTTTTACTTTAGTTTCAAAGAGGATGGTACTATAAATGCTATGGGTGTCAGGAGAAAGCCTATTCTAAGCTTGGGACACAGTTTTTGTAGAGGAGTTTGACAATATTTTTGTTTGGTGTATAAATATGTAGAAGGTTCTGGTTAGAATTATGAAGTGAATGAACTGGGAAATAAGGGAATACTATGGACGAGAGAGAGGACAGGCTAAGGATTTATATAGCAGGGAGTGAGTGAGCTGGAGCTGGGGGAATTCAAACCACTGAAGTTTGTTCAGGGCAAGGCAGTGATGGAATTTGTATGGTTGATCAAAGGCGAATCTGGCTATGTTGCTATATGTTTGATTGAGTTTGGTTAGTAAGGATGATGAGAGGTGTGTTAGGATAACAGGGACGTAGAGAAGGCATGGAAGGAGAAAGGCTTAAGCTAGAGTGGGTTTGGAGTTAGTTGCTAGGAATTTTTTATTTCTATAAGAAGACCCAATTTCTGAAAGTTTTTTTTAAATGCAGTGTTGCATATGGATGTCATATCTAAACTAGTTGTCAATTACAGAACCAAGTAGTTTGATGTGTGGTTCTGCTTTGATAAGGGTGTTGTTATGAGAAGAGATGGTAAAGGTGGATTTGTGGCAGGAGAGAGATTTGGGAAAGAATAGTAGAAGCTTACTCTTTTTGGGATTAAGTATGAGTTGGTGGTCAGTGAGCCATTTTTCCGCAGATGAGAAAGTATTTTGGGTGAGTGAAAGAAGGTTGGTGATGTTATCAGAGATAGAGATCACAGCAGAGTCATCAGCATATTGTATGAGGGAGGGCATGGAGCAGGAGGAGTAGAGTTTATTAGTGAAGATATTGAAGAGGAGAGTTTCAAGGACTGAGCCTTGAGGGACACCAGTTTGGAAAGGTAGGAAGGGGGAACAAGTGGATTTCCATTGTACAGACTGGAGTCTGTTTGAGAGATAGCTTGAAAACCACTGGATTGTAGACAGAGAGAGGTTAAGATCAGTTAGTTTAGCAATTAGCTTGGGATGAGATACAGTACTGAAAGCTTTAGAGAGGTCAAGAAAAAGAGAAGATACAAGAAGATTTTTGTCCCTGGCTTCAGCAACAGTGTGTGTGAAAGATAGGAGGGCAATGGAAGTGCTATGATTAAGCCTGAAGCCATGTTGAGAAGGGGTCAGAAGGTTTCCTTCAAGTAGATATTTAAGAAGCTGGTTATGATTGAGAATATGCCATTAGGTCTGTAGTTTGATGGCTCTGTGGAGTTACCTCCTTTGTGAAGTGGTATGGTATAGAAAGATTTCCAGATATTGAGAACAGTGGATTCATGGCTAGATCTGTTAACTAGGATAAAGACATGGTAGACTATAGAGTGGGCTGCAAGTTTAAGAAAGAGGGGAGGAAGGTTGTCAGTAGAGGGAGAGCAGAGTTTTAGTTTGAGTAGAAGGGATTTAATGTAAGCAGTGGAGACAGGGTTAAGAGAGAAAGATGTAGTCTTATTAGAAGTGTGTGTAGTATCATAGAGGTTTTGATTTTGACTGGTTTTGGTTAGTTTATGAATTGATTCAGTGAAGTGGGTATTAAGGAAGGAGGCAGTTTCTTGGGGAGTGCAATCAGGATGGGGATTGGGGGTGGTAGGTTCACTAGGGTTTAGAAATTTATTGATAGAGTGCCAGAACTTTTTTGAGTTAAACTTATGGGTGAATTGGGCATCATAATAGAATTTTTTTCTTGTCCTTATTGATTTGTTTTTTTGAAAGATTTTGAAGTACTTTATATTTTTGGAGAAAGGAGGCAGATTTGGTTTTTAGCCATTGCTTCCAATAATTGTCCCTCTTTTTCATGAGAGAGAGGGTGTCTTTAGAGAGCCAAGTAGGGTAGGTTATTTTGACTCTAACTTTTCTTATAGGGGCTAAAGAGTCAAGGATGGCAAGAAAAGTGCGATTAAATTGCAGAACTATGTCATTGATGGGGAGATACTTCAGGTCACTCCAGTTAATGGAAGTGAGCCTATCATTAAATGTTTCAGATGTAATTATTTCAATTGAATTAATGTTTCTGCATGTATCTACATCCAGGATTAGTACTTCATCAGCTGTAGCCACATGTGCTTACAACTTGTTATATCACTGTATTTATTAAAACCTTAATTTTGATACTATTGCTGGTAGTCCATTCATTGTGGATTGTTTGGAATTTTCAGCATTACTGGATTTTTTGTTTCAGATTATCGTAGCATATATGGCATAAACAATTCTATTAAGATACATCCTGGATACAGTTCTACAATTAGCTAAAGTATAAATTATTTTTATCAGACAGTTTATTGTATATATTCATTGTTATATGAATGTAACATTAGGATCAAAGTAAGGTGCCTGCTGCATTATATGGAAGATCTTTTGGGCAGGCCTATTAAAGAAGATTCCTGTCCTGTAAAATATCATCTCAGATCATCATTGAAAACTGTAGACTATAAAACTACCTTTTGTGTGTGTGTGTGTGTGTGTGTGTGTGTGTGTGTGTGTGTGTGTGTGTGTGTGTGTGTGCGCGTGCATGTGTATGTGTGTGTGTGTGTGTGTGTGTGTGTGTGTGTGTGTGTGTGTGTTTGTTTCATTTCATTTTTCCACTTTCGAAGTATAAGGGTCATAATTATGTATGTATTCTAATGTAGTAAAGGCAACAACTTATTTTTAGTACTATGTGTGAAGTTTGGAAGGGTCTTTTATGTTGTGGACATAATACTGTCTGTGTGGTAGTACAAGCATTGCACAATTTCCCTGATTCCAGTTGTGAGGACTGGCTCTGGGTTTCTTTGAACAGGTTTTCAGGCAATCCTTTTCACCTGTCCCAACTGTGAATATCTTGAATATTGTCTTCAATGTGAAAAAAGCAAGTTGCATGTCTCCAAGTCTTGGTTGGTAGCAATTGTTTATAATTTTCCATAATATGTCTGCCATTCCCATCTTAGTACCTTGTAACAAGTTTAAGCAAAATAACTTCAGACTAGATGACTACTTCTGTCATCCCACAAAAGCAAGAAAGAAAAGCATATATTCAAGTATTGCCTTGTTACCTTCCCTTCCCTGTAGCTCCAGCAATGCACAGAACAGAGACAACATAAAAGAGAGTAGAAATACATACTACATTAAATCCAGTCAGACCTATACAAGAAATGTATCTCCTACATTAATTAATACTCCATTACTTAATTCAGTATCCAGATATCCTTTACATACATTTGCTTTTATTATTTTTCAAGCACATTGAGTACAGATGTTGGTCTGCACAAGTTCTCAATCTTCAACAGGTTAACACCTGCATTGTTCACCTAATAGGCCTACACAGTGGTTAATATTGAAATACATGCTTCCCAAGGTTTAAATTGACCATTACTATGAATTGTTAAGAAATATATCTGTCTGCTGTTGTGATTTTATTTTTCAGTTATAGGTCTACAATTACATTCCACTAATACCTGTGATTTTTAGATGTGTTTAGCAATCAGATGCACACAACAAATGCAGTCTTCAGTCTGTGTTGTTAACCATGTATCATATAAATTAAGAGCATTTTTTTGTAAATGTTTTCCTTCAAAACAGAATAGAGTACAGCTAAACAACACAGGTTCCCAGATGGGAAGGATACTGAAAGACACAAGTCCCAGAATGGGCCATGTGCAGGCGGCACGGGTCCTCAGAAGGGCAATACAGCCTGCCATGTAATTCACTTGTGACCCTTCCCTAGGAAAACTTCTATATCTGGTCAACATCCTTCAATCTGTTTCAGTGCTGTAAAACCTGGACTTCTCTAGCTAAAAAGATGCCACCATTACAATGTGCCCTTTATCCCACTACAAGAATCATGCACTCAACTGAACAGCACTGGCTAGCTCTCTTGACACCACACAAGCTCTCCGGAATTTTTGAGAAACTTAATATGAGGATCATCCATTCCAATGTGCAGACACCTGTCTGGCTCAGCCTTAATAGAAGTGACCACCCCAGATACATACCCATCATAGGGGATGCGGCCTTGTATATCCACAATGGCTATTTACTTCCATCCATCATTCTATTAGATAGCTGATATGTTAGCCTAAGCTTGCACTATATCACCTTTCAATTAATCCATTATGATTAGCTGCTTGTGTGTGTGTGTGTGTGTGTGTGTGTGTGTGTGTGTGTGTGTGTGTGTGTGTGTGTGTGTGTGTGCGTGCGCGTGTGTGTCTGTGCATGTGTGCATGTGTGTGTGTGTGTGTGTGTGTGTGTGTGTGTGTGTGTGTGTGTGTGTGTGTCTGTGTGTGTGTGCGTGTGTGTGTGTGTGTGTGTGCGTGTGTGTGTGTGTGTGTGTGTGTGTGTGTGTGTGTGTGTGTGTGTGTGTTCGTCTGTGTGTGCGTCTGTGTGTATCTGTGTGTCTGTGTGTGCGTGTGTGTGAGTGAACCTTATCCAAGCTGATGTCTGTATAATTCTTGTTTATGCCAGCTATTTCATAGCTAGCGCTAAATGGTATTATGAACTCATATGCATGATCTGAGCATACATACATGGTTTCCGCACAGACATATTGCATACTAATTTGTTAAGAATCCCGTCACAGAAATATTTGAGTATATGAAAAGGATTACCCTCAGAAAATTTGAATATTGTCCATTTGTTCACTTTATACTATGATAAATGTAAGTGTGGGCAAAGCATTGAAGGGTGCTACAGTGTGTGGTCTTGCATCTCAAATACACATTTTTGCATAGATAAGGTTACTAGAAAAGAAAACACTTTGTGTTGGATACAAACAACAGACCCAATAAAATTACCCATGTGGGAATTATGACAGATATTTTAATGACCACAACCCAGTCTATGTCATATGGAAAAATAACCGAAATACACAGAAATTCTTCGTGTAATAATATAGCCAGAAATAAATCCAATAGCCAGAAATAAATCCAGATTCAATAAGGAATCTTTGATATCTATCCTTAAGCATAACATCTGGGAACCGGTAATAGTCTTACTACTAGACAAAACATTCTTCTTCATATTATCCTGGCCTACCACATAGAAAAAGAGTCAAATAATTTAGCTAATACCAAAATAAAAACAAGTAATACACAATAGAGATAAGGCATGAAAAAGTCATCTATAAAAAAAATAATACTGTACCACAATATTAGCAGTAGTGAAATCCAGAAGACCAAATAGAATTACCACACCAGCCTACAGGAAAGTCATAGTATATAAACAAAACATTTTCAGTCAGTAGTTAGTATCCCAAACACGCTCATATAGTCTGCAAGTTTAATTTACACTATATAAGAATCACCATCTTTGTAGTAATAAACCCAACTCACCATACGTAACAACACCTGGCACATACAATGCCACAACTGCCAACACAATTAAACATCATACATAAAACTCAAATTCACTTCTCTAACAGCTGATAATCTACCCATAGAATATATCAGTAAGATTATTGGGACCACAGTATATCCAGTATATATACTTTAAATTATTCCCTTCAAGAAGCTTTAGTTTCTAAACTCTGAAAACAATCTTATATTATCCTCCAATATAAAATCAGAAACCTCTTGAATTTGTAAACTGTAAACCTAGAGTCATTCTCCTCACCTATTCAAAATACTCAACAAGTACAAATATGACTCTGTCATTGTCCATGTTGGAGTGAATGACTTGAGACGTACCTCCCTGGACTACATGAAAAGAGACATGGAAGAGCTCTCGGATCATGTGGCCCAGGCAGGTATGACCCTAGCCCTGAGTAACATCCTGCCTTCACCCAGAATGATACCACAATATAAGGACAAAATGATTGACTTCAACAATTGGCTAAGCTTCTGGTGTCATTCAAAGGGGATCCAGTATCTGTCTGCCTGAAACGACATGATTGACAGACCACGATGCTTTGCCAGAGATGGTCTGCACCTGTCGCCTCTGGGATTCAGGTTACTGGCTAAGACTCTTGCCACCCCTATAGTGCCTTTTTTAGGCAAAGTTCAAAGAACAAAACCACCACCGTAACAGGTACAAGCATGCAAAATCTGAAGGTAATGCTACTCAATGCTAGAAGTCTAAACCTCAAAATGCACTCTCTCGAGGCACTCCTAAAAATGGAGAACATCGATATCTGTGCAGTAACTGAGACCTGGTTCAAGGCTCCAGAGAGCACCCCTGCAATACCAGGCTATAACTCTTACCACACTTTTCGGCCACCAAAGCAGGACTGAAACACTAAAGGAGGAGGAATGTCAATATTCACCAAGGATATTCACACCACCAGGCTAGTTGCCCAACACAATGCGTCTGAATTTCTCCAGGTGCAACTAACACTAGGTAAGACTGCAATCCAAATTGTAGCTTGCTACAGATCCCCCACCATACCCCAAGATTCTCACTACACCTTTCTAAACATACTGGAAAATATTAAGATAGAACCAAACACCCTAATACTGGGTGATTTTAACTACCCTGCCATTAACTGGGAAAGGTACTCATGTACCAACACCTTTGCCCAACGGTTCTTGAAATTCATAAATTCCAATGCCCTGAATCAACTAATCCATAGTCCCACCAGGGGCTCCAATATCCTAGACCTGGTCATTACCAACATGGGAAATCGATGCTCCACACCTATGGTCACCCCCTTATTAGTCACGTCTGACCATAAGCTAATCACACTTAACATCCACATCGCACCCCACCTCCCCAGTAAGGAAACCTCCATAAAAACTTCTCCAAAGCCAACTTCATGCTACTCAAGTCTGAAGTGACAAACTTCATGACACCCATGCAGATGGGAGCTGAAAGTTCAACTGCTGAATCCTACACTAAGGCACTGTACGAGCACATCCACTCATGCATAAATCGTGCCATCCCAAATAGAACCAAGATGCTCTCATCCAAAATAAAGAAGCTAATCTGGTGGTCCCCTGCCATAAACAAACTTTACAACAAAAGGAAGAAACTGTTGCAGAAAAGAGGAAAATCCCAGGATGCAAAAACTTCCTTACCAGCCTCAGTAAGAAACTGAGATCCCTCATAAAATCCTCCAAAGCTAGTTATGAAAATAAAATTGCCAAAATTCCAAAGACAACCACAAGGCATTCTATAACTATGCCAATAATCTAAATGGCAATGCTCAGATCTGCTCTGAGCTAAAACAGAATGGCATTAAATATACTGATCCCAAGGATATTGCCAATATCCTGGCAGATCGATTCAGTGCCAACTTCACCCCCTCTCACCCCTAAATGGCCAATCTCAATACTGGAAGATTGCCAAATTCCGATAATAACGGCCACACAGGTAAAAAATGCACTCTCCAAAGCTAAGAATACAGCATCCATGGGACCAGATGACATCCTGGGCTGTGTACTACATGAACTACAATATGAACTGGCACCTCACCTAAGTGTCATGTTTAATCATAGCCTCACCTCAGGTTTTGTGCCCACTGAGTGGCGCACAGCTACAGTTATCCCACTTCACAAGGGGATCCACCTTGGATCCAAACTACCGTCCCATCAGTCTGACAAGCCTTATCTGCAAGGCCATGGAGCGTATTATCATGGAACTTATAAACAAAGACATTGGCAACCTTCACACACTGGACCCCACCCAGTTTGGGTTCGTGAAGGGCCGATCTTGTCTCCTGAACTTGATTGACTTCTTCGAATCAGTCTCCAGAGCCATGGATAAGGGTAAGGTGGTCCACACAGCCTATCTAGACCTTGCCAAGGCCTTTGACACCATCCCCCACTCTGGAATCATAGATAAACTTACTAAGTTGGGCATTAATCCCTATGTCACCCAATGGGTTGCTAACTGGCTTACTGATAGAACCCACACTGTAAAAGTAGCTGACTCCAAATCCAGCTCCAGACAAGTGACAAGTGGAGTACCTCAGGGTTCAGTCCTGGGACCGCTCTTGTTTGGCATCTACTTCTCTGAAGTACAGGCCAACACTAAGGGACTCTAGATAACAAAGTTTGCAGATGACTGCAAACTGGGAGCCATTATTGAATCCCCAAATGATGTGGATACTCTACAAAAGGGCCTTACAGAAACAGATGCTTGGTGTCAGAGCCATGGGCTCAAGCTGAATACCAAGAAATGTATAGTTATCCCCTTTGGGAAAAAACATGTATACATGAATTACCATATAGGTGGCAGTACACTAAACACCGAAAGTTTGATAAGAGACTTAGGGACACAGGTGGACAGTGGTCTCACCTTCGATAACCACATCGCCACAACCGTCAGGAAATCCTTCTATGTGGTACACCTCATCACTAAGGGCTTTTCATCCAGAAAAAAGGAGATCATTGTCCCACTGTACTCATCCCTCATTAGACCCCATTATAGAATACAATGCCCCATTTGGTGTGTACCTCTCAAGACATCTGCAACAACTGGAAAGGCCACAGAAATACCTCACTAAAAGAATCACAGGCCTAAAGCAGATGCCCTACTCTGACTGCCTTAAAAATCTCCAGCTATACTCTGTCGCATATCGTCGACTCAGAGGAGATCTTTGCTTAACATACAAGGCCAAGTCAAACCCAGAGCTGTTGGACATGCTACACTTAAAGAAATCCCAAACCCTCAAAGCCACATGCTCCAGGGAGCTAAATCTTGTCATCACAATAAACAAAACATGCTGGAGGGATAGGTTCCTGACCCAGAGACTCCCCAGACTCTGGAATAGATTGCCCATACATGTCAAGCAGAGTGCCTCTTTGGTCCTCTTCAAAAGGAACCTTGACGATTGGATGGGAGAAAGGAAATTCACCCTGGGGATCACGTCAGTCTCCCTGCTAGACAGGGGTCCAGGGAAGTAAATAGTGTGGGAAGAAATAGCTAGGGAATTGTTATGGCTAGGCTTGTATAGGCCCTAGGGCTGATAGCCTAGTACCAACCTATGAACCTATGAACCTAAAATGTTTCCACCTACAGTTGTTCAATGTCTATCTTAAAACAAGTTGCTTTCTACACACAACATGGATTTATGCCAGGCCACATCTAAGATATATGCTTACTAACCTTCACAAATTATGCCCTTGAAAAATGAAATTAGGGTGAAATGGTTGCATCTCTATTTTAAGACCATTCCAAAGCAGTTAATAGTTTCATTCCTCATCCAATCACCTAGACTCAAGGAACTGGGTGTTTGCAACATTACAGTCAATTGGTTCACACATTACCTCACCCAGCAAAGTGGGTCTACTGGGGTGAAACATCAATTTCTCTATAAACAGCAGTAGATGCGATATAAGTTTCAATATTATGAACATTACTCATTAATATCATCATAATCAAAATGCATACAAGCATCAAAGTGTACTATAAGGTCCGTATTCGGAATTTATCATTAACATCTTTATAAACAGAATTCATGCAGCCTCCCACCCAGCAAATCTAATCCAAGGATGCACGACTCAGCATTAATAACTGCAAACTCTTCAGTCAAACAGCTCTAAGCCATCCTTAATACATTCTTTTACAAGCGCATAAAATGACTTCAGTCAAGTAAATTAGTAGTAAATCCAACTAAAACTAAACTAGTGTGATTTATAAATGTATCTTAATAACTAAACTGCAACATCTTTATAATGCTAGCATCCAAGGTTGAGTTGATACTAAATATAGTACTACTGTGAATGACTGGCCAAAATTTAAGATTGAGTCAACACGTCTAACAGTTCAAAAAACCATCATCAACCCTCTCACTGCAGATCAAACATATAGGAGAACAGTCTGTACTGTTCTAATCCCAAGTTGCCTCCAAGCCTTTGCAGTTTTTCACTAAATTAAAATCGTGTCATCTAGCTAAACTAGAGAAAGTTATAATAAAAATGCAAAATTTGGAACTAATCTCATCAACAGAACACACCACTGCCTAACACAAAGGACTCTTTGATTATTGCAACCTCCAAGTCAGCCCCTCCTCCAAGTACCCATCCTTTTCTTCATCAAACCGAATATCAGAAAAATGTTGATCCAGTACTCATATCCCCTGGGTATATACCTCAAATGCACAAGCAACTGTGTGTACACACTGTGTACATGCCTGAGTCAAGTGATTGAGAGCAAATTACAGATAACTACTTACTGCACTCTCTGTAATAAGCACTACTGAATTCCCATATGTACCCTCTTATTTAATTGCTAACATTCAAAGATGAACAAAAGTAATGAAATTCTGAAATTTGGATATATATGGTTAAATATATTGAATGAAATGATCTACTAAAATGTATGTAACTGGTACTACATACATACATATATGCTGTTAACTCATGTTGAATTCTCTACATATCCGCAAATAAATGGGTCTCCTTCAATAGACCGACATATCACATAACCGACATTCAAAACAACGAGACAAAGTAACCGACAGTTCATAACTATGATCACTCACATTACTGACACCCCACATAGTTGACAACCATGGAATACAACCCCAAAGTCAAGTTGAAATACCTGTCCCCACGAGGGTGTTTTCATAATCCAGCAAAGTAGAATAATCTGTGAATAAGGACACCAATGTTAAACATAAAATGCGTCCTACTCGGTACACTTAACCCAAAAGTATAAATATGGCAGTAGCTTGTTGTAAATAGTATCCAACACCAAACACAGCATGGCTGAATCTACTGCTGAGGCTCCAGGAACCATTGGGGAGACATACACAACAGTAACCTCACAAAAAGGCAAGAACCTACTGGTAAGAGATGGATATTTGTACCATTTAGAGGTCTAGAAGCTGTAAGAGATATTGGGGCTGTAAATACAAGATAACGCAGGGCGGCAGAGGCAGAGCTGTAACCACTTTGCTACCAGAAGGAGATAAGTTAACAAAATCGGTAGCTCCCCACCACCCAGGTGACCCTGGAGAAGTAGATAGATATGCAGTTTGTCATGCTTTGAAGCTCAGAGCAAAATGGATACCCCTTGTCTTCTAGTGGAGGATGCTTTAGCAACTTCGCTAGACAATATTCCAAACCGAAAGGCTTTATTATAGCGAATAGGAAGAGTGAGGAGAAAAACAAGTGTACAGGATAGCACTACTGAGTTAACACTCCATAATATAGACTTTAATGATTATCCACTGAAGGAGGAAACATTAACCTGTATGACTTAAGCCAGGCTAGTATTTGGCTAATGGATATCACCTTATTTAATAAATGTGTTACCATACAACAACTGTACAGTATACATAGTCTGATAAAGTGTGCCAGTTACAGTAAAACCGTACCATTATTATTCGCCTTGATGTCTAAGAAGTCGTTGAAGTCCTACAATTACCTATGGCATTGTGCTTTTCATTTGCTATCTGAACATGGCTTTGAGGTGGCAGTTAGGTTTGTGTTGTGCAATTATGAGATAGCAGTGTTAAAAGTATACGGCTCAATGTACCCAGAGCCCATTCAAAGGGTTGTCTCTTTCATTTCGGACAGAACATCTAGCATCAAGTGCAGTCCCTGCGATTGGCATCACTGTACAATACTAATCAATTTCCAATTGTATGTAAAATGTCTCATAGCCCTTGCATTCCTCTCAGAGTCAGAAGTAAATAGTACCTTTGAGTTGTTAAAGGGATTGTTCCCTGAGGAGGGTTGGGAACTCATATGGTACTTTTCTGATTGGTATGTGTACGGCAAAAAGCGTAAATTTAATACCAGGACATCTGCCAGGATATGCTTTCCACCACTCTTTCCGGTTCCATTTTGGAACGTGAGTGATTTGAATGACCTCTTCCTTGCACATTCTCAAAACTCCATTGAGGCGTGGCATCATCGGCTAAAGTGCCTCCTAGGTTCTAGGAATACAGACTTAAATGTACTGCTGCATGCCTTAGTCTGCGAACAGAACCATGTGGATGAACTGAGAGTGCGGATGGTTACAGGATGTCCTCCTTCCCCAAAGATAAGACGGCTGGTATTACGGCATGAGCAGTTCAGGACTGTGCTATCTCAGAAAACTTCATACTCAACCCTGGACTTTATTAAAGCCACAGCTCGACTGTTGAAAATGTAATTTCTGTCTCTTTCACATGGTATGATGACTAGATTTATCTGTATCAGAATATGAGGTGTGCCACAGTAATGGACAAGTACGTTTGTGGGTTAATCACTCTAACTATAATGGATCAGCTACAACGTCTGCTTATAGCACGGGAATGTTAATATATGTTAACAATGTAAATAGAGTACACAGAGTTTTTCATTTGTTTGGTGCTGAGTCACTGTTTTGATGTTTCACTACGGTTGTATTTGCTTTATTTTGACTTGCGTGATGTTTCCACGTGTGTACAGCACTGAATTACACTATCTCACTTTGTTGTTGTGGGATGCACTTCTGTGTTGTCGGTGTTTTGAAAGTTGCTCTTCTGATGGTCAGTATTATGAATGTTTGGTGTTTTGTACTGTCGGTTACTTGTCTTGTTGTTTTGAATGTCGTTCATGTGATTTGTCGGGCTACTGAAGTAGTCTCATGTGTATGTATATGTATATATATATATATATATATATATATATATATATATATATATATATATATATATATAATGTTATCTCATGCAGAATGTTTGTACAAATGTCCATAATATGGAGGTTTTCTCCACAGGCTTCCACTGACCACTGAAAGATACAAACAGAACATGATTGACTTCAAAATTGGCCATAAGTTTCTGATGTCATTCTAAGGGGATCCAGTATCTGTCAGCCTGGAATGACATGGTCAACGGACCTCATTGCTTTGCCAGACCTGGTGTTCATCTGTCACCCATAGGATTTCGGCTGCTGGCTAAGGCTTTTGCCACTCCTATAGTGCCTTTTTTGTCAGTGTCTCAAGGACAAAATTCCCAATGTAAAAACTCCATCTAAAAACAACCTCAGGGTTATGCTGCTAAACGCTAGGAGTCTTAACATGAAACTGCACTCACTGGAAGCAGTTCTCACCTTGGAAGATGTAGAAATTTGTGCAGTCACAGAGACCTGGTTTAAGACTGTGGAGAGCACCCCAGCCATATCAGGTTACACCTCCTTCTGCACATTCAGACCCTAAACTAAAGGCATGAAAACTAAAGGATGCCGTGTATCAATATTCATTAAAGATAAATACACCTCCATATTGGTTAAACTGTACAATTCCTTGGAGATACTTCAGGTGCAATTAACTGTTGGTAGGACAACTGTTCAAATCAATGTCAGCTACAGGACCCCCTCCATTAATAAGGACACCCACTCTGCCTATTTGGATCTACTTGTGTCTATCAAGATACATCCAAATAACATGGTTTTGGGTGAATTTAACTACCCATCCATTGACAAGGGTAAATTACTCATCGGTTCATAGGTTCATAGGTGTGTACTAGGCTAATGGCCCTGAAGCCTTTACAAGCCTAGAGCATAGAAGTGCCATGGCATCCTGCTGCCTGACATTAGTTCCTAGTGCCTCTATCAAGTAGAGCCACTGGAGTGATCCCCAGGGTGAACTTTCTATTTCCCATCCACTCATCAAGATTTCTCTTGAAGAGGGCCAGTGAGGTGCTCTGCTTGACATGTATGGGAAATATATACCAGAGCATGGGCAGTCGCTGGGTTATGACCCTATGCTCCCCGCATGTTCTGTTGATTGTGGTAATGAGGTTGAGGTCTCTGGAGCCTGTGGTGTGGAGGGATTAGGATTTCTTTAGATGTAGCATCTCTAACAGAGCTGGGTCAGACATGGCTCTATAAGTCAAGCAGAGATCACCTTTCAGTAGACAATATGAGACTGAGAATAGCTGGAGGTTTTTGAGTCTGTCCATGTAGGACATGTGTATAAGGCCTAGGATCCTGTCTGTGACATATATTTGTGGCCTTTCCAACTGTTGCATGTGTCTAGGGAGGTACATGCAAAATGGGGCATTATACTCGATGATTGGTCTAATGAGGGAAGAGTAGAGAGAGATGATGACCTCTTTCTTCCTAGATATAAAACCCTTGGTAATGAGATGTGCCACATACTGTAGAAGGACTTTCTGACCACAGTGGCAATGTGGTGGTTGGAGAGGTTGCTGTTAACCTGTGTCCCCAGATCTCTTATAATGTCTTCAGTATTCAGTGGGCTCCCATCAATGCAGTAATTAGTGGGAGCTGAGTTTTTCCCAAAGGGGATGATGATGCATTTTTTGGCATTAAGCTTAAGGCCATTGTTTCGACACCAGTCATTGGTCTCAGTGAAGCCTTTCTGTATGATGTCTACATCACTTGGGGAGTTAATAATGGCTCCCAGTTTGCAGTCGTCTGCGAACTTGGTCAGGCAGAGTCCCTCTGTGTTGGCCTGGACTTCTGAGAAGTAGATGCACAATCTACCTCTAACAAATCAGAACTGGGTTGGGCTCAGTGTTTGGAGATTATCTATGTCTTTGTTAATAAGTTATCTCATTTAATACATTTAATATCAGAGCTTATGTTTGGAGATTTGAAGCATGTACATAGTGGACTGGGCTTTGTGGATGGACTCTAGAGGAAAGACATTTCCGTACTTGGCATGGACTTCTAAAGTTGGTATAAATCATCTGATGGTACAGTTTTCTGATATACCATATTATTTCATTGTTGTAATCTATAGATACACTATGTGTAGACCTCTCAACAGCACAGATAAAGGGGTGGGGGGAAGGGGCCAAACGGGGATTTTGGGATCCCTAGGGTTTTTGGAATTTTTTTTCTTTTTTTTTTTTTAATTTCCCAAAAATTCCACTCTTTTCAAAAAATTTTCTTTGAAGAGGGGGGGCCCAGTGGAAGGTTTTTGGGCCTTCCTTCGGGTTTTTTGGGAACCAGGGAAGGGGGGGGGGGGGGGGGGGGGGGGGGGGGGGGGGGGGTGGGGGGGGGGGGGGGGGGGGGGGGTGGCGGGGGGGGGGGGGGCGGGGGGGGGGGGGGGGGGGGGGGGGGGGGGGGGGGGGGGGGGGGGGGGGCGGGGGGGGGGGGGGGGGGGGGGGGGGGGGGGGGGGGGGGGGGGGGGGGTTTTTTTTTTTTTTTTTTTTTTTTTTTTTTTTTTTTTTTTTTTTTTTTTTTTTTTTTTTTTTTTTTTTTTTTTTTTTTTTTTTTTTTTTTTTTTTTTTTTTTCTTTTTCTTTTTTTTTTTTTTTTTTTTTTTTTTTTTTTTTTTTTTTTTTTTTCTGTTTTTTTTTTTTTTTTTTTTTTTTTTTTTTTTTTTTTTTTTTTTTTTTTTTTTTTTTTTATTTTCTTTTTTTTTTTTTTTTTTTTTTTCTTTTTTTTTTTTTTTTTTTTCTTTTTTTTTTTTTATGGTTTTTTTTCAGACCCCCTTTTTTTTTTCATTCGCTGATGCCCTTTTGCTCGCAGTTCTGGTGAAGCAGCTTTATTGTTCTCTTTAAATTACATTTTTTCTCATAATTATGTTATATTTTCTTGTAACTTCTTATCAGGCATCTTAGGCAATAGCACTTGAGACAGCAATGATACATTGTATCATTCTCTGTCAGTCACAGTGCTAGAAGCACTGCTCTGTACTTAAGTGGTGTCTTCTGTCAAAAGTGCCATATAGGGATTCTTTCACTCTTTCCTTAATTTTTTCTTAACTGTGAGTCGTTGTTCCAAACAGAACAGTCCTGAAAATGTCCTTGTTTTGAAAACAAAAACTGTAGTAAAATTATACATATGAAAGCAGATGGAAAATGTCTAAAATTTGATCTAGAATACTCATGATTTGCAAATATTGATTTCAATTATTACAGTACTGTCACTGTTGAAGGTTGTGCATCAGAGCTGGCAACTCGGCACGTAAAAATCTACTGCCAATCATTAGCGGACCGGAGTTCCATGTATGACTCCCTAACCGAAAAGCAGAAAGACACAACAACAGTACTGTCCTAAAGTTTGAATTGTTTGTTTATATTTTATGTGTTTTTCTTGGGGGGCAGGTTGCCTTTACCTCCCAAACATATTCTGGATGATCAGCTATGCTAAATCTTTATATGTATATTTTTATGTGTGAGCATATTCTTAATGACTGAATTGAAGTTATATTGACACTCAAATAAGCAATAACTTCAAATTAGTCATTCCTGATTTTGAATACTAAAAACCCTGTCTGTCAATGGATCAAAAAAGAAAAATAAATGAGGTCCTTTATCAATCTGTTGACTAAAAAACAAAAAAAAGTGGCACCATTACAGAACCAAATTTGTGTGAATTCACATGCCATTAGGGAAATGTTTTTTCAGAAGGTTTTACCCCCGGTCCACCTTACTGATGTGTGCTAAGCCTAACCCTAATCCAACTCCGGCCCCTGACCCTAACCCTGTATCCTACCTTATGAAAAATCCTTTCCTAAATAGCACCCTAAATGGCTCATTTGAACACATACAAGTGTGATGCCCATGCACTGGTCCAGAAATTCAGGAGCCTCAATCCTCACCACTGGCAACAGTGAGGGACGCACTCACTGGGAGGATAACAAGTACACAGAGCAAAGTGCAATTTCCTTTAAGATCACACAAAGATCACAGTCAGTCTGGGGCTGGTTTCTCCCTCTTTCTCCAGCTCCCCAATAAGATCCCCCACTAGCACAGCTATAAAGTTAAAATCTCAGCTGACGGGCCAAGCCAAGACCTCCAGCAACCTCTCTGTCCAACCAGTGCTTCATGTCCCTGCCCAAGTAGCTGACACACACTTTGAGATTTGGTTTCTATACTAATACACACACACACACACACACACACACACACACACACACACACACACACACACACACACACACACACACACACACACACACACACACACACACACACACATGCACACACACACACCTGGGGAAGGCTGGCACAGGTTTATTAGCTATGCCTCCTTCAGCCCAGACTATAAGGTAGTTTCCACTGCCACTAACCCCTACTTATCAGCTAGTATAATGCCCTTACAAAGGGTGTCCAATCCTAATGTGTAATGTCACATTTTATACTACACATTGGTGTGACTAACTTTCAACCCTACTCGAGTGTTCTACTGGAACTGGTCTTTTTTAGTTTTGGTTCGTGTTTTACAGTTCCTGTTTGTGTGATTTTGAAGTTACTATTATCTAAATACATATGCAAGTACACTATGAGCTTAAATATGTCTCACAAATATCAGCCACAAAGATAGGTCTAAATATATTTAATAATAAATAATAAAGAAACAAGACAATACTCAGTCAATTAACACAGTAACTTCCGAGTTCAAAATTACAAGGAAAAAGTTTAAAATAACATTGCAGGACAGTCTCAAATAAATACAGAAAACATCTAAACCAACCTTTGTTATATTTCTATCTATATCTAAAAGAGATACTATGCCCTAAATCTTACTTACAGCAAGGCAAGTACAGATGATGGTGATGATGAGTGGATGTTCTTGCTAGGTCCAAGACAAAACACAAAATGCACAGTCTCTCTCTGAGAGCATTCATAAATTACTATCAAATATGACTACTGGTTAGCTTGGATAACATCACTTTTTGTCACCTGACTGAAGTTCCCAAGCTAACCCCCCCCCCCATTGTAGCCTTTGACATCTCCTTGTGAGAAATAGCCTTCAGATATTTGCAGTTGCTAGAAGACATAAAACAATAAAAGACTTACAAAACAATGCAGAAGGCACACTAGTTATAGACATCCTGTATTCTTGCTGCATTGAAACTAACTTTTATAACACAATCATAAAATAATTTAATTTCAACTTATTTTCTTGAAGTTTTGCAAGTTAATCTTCTACGTCCCAGCAGGGTATGCTGTGGTTACATTCTTGAAGCTCAGTACATAACATACAGTTTGGTAAAAATCATATCAATATTTTCAAATGACATAGAATTATTTACATAATTCCAGATAGCTGGGCTGGCAGTGTGACATCCCCCCCCCCCCCCACCGAAAACTCAAGCTAGTTTTTCAAATAACCCTTTAGAAATGTTGCTTGAGATGGTTAAGCCTATCTGGGAATACCTTACCCTATTCCTTGTCTTGAAAGACCATCTCCATTGGCATTGCTATCCCCACTGTGGTGCTGCACTGTCATATCATATGCTTGCAACCCTGGCCTCCACCTTAGTAACTTGGCATTTTGTTGGCTGGCTCAATGTAGCCATGTTAAGGGATTGTGGTCTGTAACTACAGTGAATTTCCTTCCATACAGATAAAGCTGACTTTTCTGCAGTACCCACACTATAGCTAGATATTCCTTTTCTACAGCTGCATAGCATTCCTCCCTGGGTTGGAGCCTGTGACTGAGATATGCCACTGGGTGCTCCTCTCCCTCTGAGGAAACCTGGCTAAGTACAGCCCCCACCTCATGGTTTGAAGTATCCACCTGCACAACAAATTATTTGCTGTAATCTGGACTGGCTAACACAAGGGGTCCTCCCAAAGCTCCTTTAAGCTTCTGGAATGCCTGCTGACATGCTGGGGTCCACACTACTTTATCTGGCTTGTTTTTCCTTGTCAGGTCTGTGAGGGGAGCAGCTATAGTACTATAATTGGGAACAAATGTTTTGTAGTACCCCACTGACCCTAAGAATACCCTCATAAACTTTTTGTTAACAGGGCCAGGCCATGCCTGAATGGCTTCCACTTTGGCAGGTTATGGCCAAATCTTACACTCATCACTCTATGTCCCAGGTTGGACACCTCTGCCATACCCACCTGACATATGCTGGGCTTAATGGTCAACCCTGCCTTCTATAGCCTTCCCAGCTCCTCCCTGACAAGCTGAAGGTGGTCTTGTCAGAAATGGCTGTAGATGGCAATATCACCCAGGTAGGCAAGGGAAAAATCTCCTGCTCCTACTAGGATATGATCTACCAGCCTCTGGAAAGTCACTAGGCCATTTTTCATCCCAAAGGGCATCTTGTGAACTCATACAAGCCAAAAGGAGTCACAAAGGCTGACCTCTATCTAGCACCAGGAGTCAAGGGCAACTGCCAGTAACCCTTGGTAAGATCAATGGTGGTAAGATATTTAGCCCCACCCAGCTGCTCTAGGGCTTCATCTGTCCTAGGCATGGGGTAAGCATCTGACTCTGTGTGACTATTTAATTTCCTGTAGTCCACACAGAATCAGGTGCTGCCATCCTTCTTTGGTACCATCACCACTGGAGAGGCCCATGAACTGCTGGACTCCTGAATTACCCTTAGGACCAACATTTCCTGTATCTCCTCCCTCAGAGTCTGTTTGACTTTCTCAGGCACCCTATAAGGGGCCTGCTTAATAGGCCTTTAGGGTTCTGTATCCACATGGTGTTGCACCAGGTGGGTGCACCCTGGTTTCCCAGAGAACATGCCCCCATACTCCTGTAACACTGCTCGGATTTCTCAAACCTGGGTAGGGGATAGCTGCTGGGACATTGCTACTCCTCCACTGAGGTGTCAGCCCAAGCCTCACTGAGGAGATCAGTCACCATATCTGCCTCAGACTCCTTCTGCCATCCACTGGAAATACTCAGCACAAGGACTACCCTATCATGCTAAGGTTTAATCATGATAATATGGTACAATTTGTGCCCCTGCCTCCTGTCTAGCAGTTCTACCATGTAGTTAACATCACTGACCTTCATTACAACCTTGTAGGGTCCCTCCCAGGCTGCCTGCAGCTTGTTGTGTATGACAGGAAAGAGAACTATTATCTGCTGCCCTACAGCATACTCCCTAGCTCGAGCATTCCTGTCATACCAGACCTTTATGCTGCTGGGCATCTGCCAGGTTCCCCTGAGCCAAGCCCATAAATTCCCCGAGCCTTATCCAGAGGTTTAGGACATATGCCACAATAGGCTCCTTGTGGGATTCACACTTACACTCCCACTCATCGTGAATCAAATTTAGAGGACCCTTCACCCTATGCCCATACAGCAACTGAAAGGAGGAAAAACCTGTGGACTCCTGGGAACCTCTCTGTAAACAAACAACAGATGGGGCAAATATTTGTCCCACACCCTCTTGAACTGGTCTGCAAATGCCTGTAGCATCATCTTGAGTGTAGAGTTTAGCCTCTCAACAAGACGAATAGTCTGGGGGTGGTAGGAGGTGGTCTTTAGATGCTTCACCCCACAGCTTCCACAGACAAGCCAGCAGGTCTGACATGAAATTGGGCACGTCTGTTAGTCAATATTTCTTTTGGGAAACCTACCCTGTTGAAAATCTCTAACAAAGCATTTGACAAATTTTCCTGCCTCAATGGAGACAAGAGCCACTGTCTCAGGGCATCTGCTAGCATAACCTACTACCACTAGGATATACTCTTTTCCTGTGGAACTTGGGGTACTCAGAGGCCCCACAATTTCCATTGCTACCCTCTGAAATGGATCCTCAGTTACAGGCAAATGTATCACAGGAGCTTTCACCTTGTCTACCTTTTGGCACTCCTCACAGATCCTGCAGTACCCTGTTACATCTCTGGAAATCCCAGCCCAATAAAAGTTCTGCATAACACTTCTCTCTTTCTACATTTTATGCCTGTATGACCTGCAAAAGGAATATCATGGGCTATGGCTAGAAGTGCCAGATGGTATGCTCTGGGAACTACCAACTGCTGTATTCTCTCACCCGCTAGTCCTCCCTCAGGGGTCCACTCTCTATATAGTAACCCTTTGTCCCAGTTTACAAATTCCCTCTTCCCTTGAGAATCAGGTGCCTCACTAGCTATCTCTCTCAGGTCTTGTAAGGTAGGGTCTGAGAGCTGGGCCTGTCTCATCTTTCTCTTTGTAACCCTTCCCAGCTCCCCTTCCACCGGAAGTCTGGTAGCCTCTGACAGTGGTGCCTCACTGTCAGCTTGGGTACTACTGCTCACCTCTGCCCTTGCAGTCACTCTGTCCAAGGGAACATCATTAACCACAAGCAGCTGTGGCTCACCTTCAGTCTCATTTCTACAGGGTAGCTCCCTCCCTGATGTAACCACCTACCGGTCCTGGCTGCAACTGTGCGGTCTGTCTGGGTCTCCCCCAGGCTACCAGACCCATTTGCTTGCCTCCAGGCTTGACTGGGTACAACTGCATGCACACATGGAAATGCATTATCAAAATCATTCCCTATCAGGAATCTGCAGGGATATCCTCAAACACACCTACTTGCTGGCTTCTTTTTCCACCCTCCTAGTCAAGGTGAACTGGAGTAGACTGCCCAAGCAAGTAGTGTTCCTCTGTAACCATTGCAGGCTTCACAATGGTTAGGTCAGAGGCTGTGTCTCTCTTAGCAGTGGCCTTTTACCAATCCACTAAGATAGGATACAACCTCTTGTCATAGTTTGGTACCCTTGCTGACTCGAGACAACTTACTGCTGGTATTTTTGTCATTCCCACTTACTGGCTGTCCCACCTTTTGTTCCCTTCCTTGCCTCCATGGACATCTGTATGCTACATGTCCCCACTGGTTGCATTTAAAACATTTAACCCTTGGTCCTGGATGTGTACATGGACTAGTGGCTTCCCCTGTAACTGGCGGACTCTGTTGAGGCAGTCTGGGCTTTGCAATATGGGTTCCTTTAGACCCATGAGTGGCACTAGGTGTCCCTTTCCTGTGCAGTGATGCCCTGCTTGATAGGTATAGGTCTCGCTTCTTCCCCAACTCATCTGCAGTATTGCATTGTCTATCAGCTATCCAGATTCTCATGTCCTCAGGCAAACTGCTAAGGGCTTGTGCCCTCACCAAATTGTCTGCCAGCCCTTCAAAAGTAATGATCTGACATCCCCTCACCCACCTATGAAAATAAGTGCTTATGTCAGCAACATATTCACACACACTTATTTTATTTATTTATTGCGTTTGTTTACCAGAAAAGTCTACTGGGCCTAAAAGAGCCCATTTTCAGCAGAGGCCTGGGGAAAAAAGCTTCAACAAGAACATAGATACAGAAAAAATAGAAACATCAATTGGTGCAAAAGTAGAAATAGTGTTACAAATAGTAAATACAGTAAAATATACAGAATATATACATAAAAGCAGGAATCTAGTTTGTTTGATTACAGTAATATATACAAAAAATATACATTAAAGCAGAATTCAATTAATTCAATCAGAGGGGTATAAACAGAGATATATTAATCAGTATTATTGTACCAGTATCAACAAGTGAAGATAAAAATAAAAATATATATATATTGAGAAAGCCTTGTGTCTATGCTCTTGAAACTTTTTTCCTATAAGCTTCAGGTGTTAAAGCATTCTCAAAGACAGCTCTTTACAATATTATAATTTAAGCAATCAGTATCAGACAATTTAGAAATAGCAGTTAGAGCTTTACCATGGAGTAAGGTTGTCAGGAACCATATCCAGAGCCCTTGGTCAACATTATATTGTTTACATACCCTTTCAAACATATGAATGAAACTATCAAATTATCACCCTCTGTAAATTGTATAAGAAATTTAATGACCTTTATACTTCTGGGGTTTGCTTTGCCCTTTTCACATTACCTCCATGACTCCTTTTCATGTTGCCTCTGCTTCTCCTTCTCCTCTGCCTCTAGACATCACAGTTTCTCATTTTCCTCAGCCTCTAGACTTCTCAGTCTCTCTGCTGCTTCTGTTTCCAAATGCTTGTCCTCCAGCTCAAGTCTCTTTAACTCCAGATGGATTTTTAAGTTATCTGTGGAAAGGCTGAACTGTCCATTTTCTGAGAGTAGTACATCTTCAAGACCAGCCTGGTTGTCCTCCTGATGACTGCTCTGCAATGCAGCTATGCCCAAAGCAGCAATCATTTCTGCCTTAGTCAGGTTGGCATACACCAGCCCTTTAGCCTGACACATCTCAGCCAATTGGCTCTTTGTTAGCTTGCCATACTCCTTTGCTGACATGCTTGCCTGCTCTCCCTGACTAACTGTGCTAACAAAAACAACAAAGCAATTGTGATGTGAAACTCTGAATGTTTATTGCGTGGCTGATTGAGAGTGCAAACATCTTCAGTGACCACTGTACACAGGCTACAAGAATTCAATATCCACACCACTACAAGCCAATTAATATATGATGTGGCTATCCCAGCACTACCACAAATTAATATGTGACACCCCTGCACTGGCCCAGCAATCCAGGAGCCTCAATCCTCACCACTGGCAACAGTGAGGGACATACACACTGGGAGGATGACAAGTCTACACACAGTAATGTTCAACTTCCCTTAAGAGCACACAGAGATCAGTCTGAGGCTGGTTGCTCCCTCTTTCTCCACCGCTCCAATATGACTCCCTACTGGTGCAGCTATACCATTAAGATCTCAGTTGAGGAGCCAAGCCAAGACCAAAAGCACCCGCTCTGTCCAACAAGTGCTTCGTGTCCCTGCCCAAGTAGCTGACACACACACACTCTTTGAGATTTGGTTTATATACTAACACACACACACCTGGAAAAGGCTGGTACAGGTTTACTAGCTATGTCTCCTTCTGCCCAGACTATAAGGTAGTTTCCACTACCACCAACCCCTACTTATCAGCTACTATAAGCCCTTACAAAGGGTCCCAATCCTACTGTGTAATGTTACTATTATCCAAATGGTAGTCTGAGCAAGACTTGCAAGGCTGTTTAGGAATGGCCTGCACAGTGTCACCAAATACATGTACAAGTACACTAAGAGCTTAAAATGTCTCACAAATATCAGCCACAAAGATAAGTTTAAATATATTTAATAATCAATAATAAAAGAGCAAGATGATACACAGTCAATCAACACACTAACTTCAGAGTTCAAAATCACAGGAATATTTTAAAACAACATTGCACGACAGCCTCAAATAAATACAGAAAACATCTAAACTAATCGTTACTATATTTCTATCTATATCAGAAAGAGATACTATGCCCTAAATCTTACTTACAGCAAGGCAAGTACAGATGATCGTGATGATGAGTGGATGTTCTTGCTAGGTCCAAGACAAAATACAAAATGCACAGTCTCTCTCTGAAAGAGTTCATAAATTAATATCAAATATTACTGTTGTGTTAGCTTGGATGACATTGCTTTTTGTCACCTGACTTAAGCTCCCAAGCTAAACCCCCATTGTAGCCCTTGATATCTCCTTGTGAGAAATACATAGCCTTCAGATGTTTGCAGTTGCTAGAAGACATAAAACAATAAAACACTTACAAAACAATGCAGAAGGCACACTAGTTCTAGACATCATGTCTTCTTGCTGCATTGAAACTAACTTTTGTAACACAATCATAAAATAATTTAATTTCAACTTATTTTGCAAGTTAATCTTCCATGTTCCAGCAGGGTATGCTGTGGTTACATTCTTGAAGCTCAGTATATATATAACATACAGTTCTGTAAAAATCATATCAATATTCACAAATTACATAGAATTATTTACATAAGTCCAAATAGCTGGGCTGGCAGCATGACATTTCTCCCCCCCACACCGAAAACTCAAGCGAGTTTTTCAGGTGACCCTTTAGAAACATTGCTTGAGATGGTTGAGCCTATCTGGGAATACCTTACCCCATTCCTTGTCTTGAGAGACCATCTCCATTGGCATTGCTATCCCAACTGTGCTGCTGCACTGTCATATCATATGCTTGCAACCCTGGCCTTCACCTTAGTAACTTGAAATTTTGCTGGCTGGCTCAATGCAGCCATGTTAAGGGATTGTGGTCTGTAACTACAGTAAATTTCCTACCAGACAGATAACGCTGATGTTTCTGAAGTACCTACACTATGGCTAGCCATTCTTTTTCTTCAGCTGCATATCATTCTTCCCTGAGTTGGAGCCTACGACTGAGATATACCAGTGGGTGCTCTTCTTCCTATGAGGAAACCTGGATAAGTACAGCCCCCACCCCATGGTTTGAAGCATCCACCTACACAACAAATTATTTGCTGTAATCTGGACTGGATAACAGAGGGAGTCCTCCCAAAGCTCCTTTAAACTTTTGGAATGCCTGCTGACATGCTGGGGTCCACACTACCTTATCTGGCTTGTTTTTCCATCTTAGGTCTATGAGAGGAGCAGCTATGGTACTATAATTGGGGACAAACTCTTTGAAGTACTCCACTGTCACTAATAATATCCTTACCTCCTTTTTGTAAACAGGGGCAGGCCATGACTAAATGGATTCCACTTTGGCAGGTTATGGCCTGATCTTACCACTCCTCACTCTATGTCCCAGGTTGGAGACGTCTGCCATACTCATCTGACATTTTCTGGGCTTAATTGTCAACCCTGCCCTATGTAGTCTGCCCAGCACCTCCCTGACATGCTGAAGGTGCTCTTGACAGGAATGGCTATAGATGGCAATATCATCTAGGTAAGCAAGGGAAAAATCTCTTGCTCCTACTAGGATATGATCTACCAGCTTCTGGAAAGTCACTGGGGCATTTTTCTTCCCAAAGGGCATCTTTGTGAATTCATACATGCCAAAAGGAGTCACAAAGGCTGACCTCTATCTAGTACTGGGAGTCAACGTCACCTGTCAGTAACCCTTGCTAAGATCAATGGTGGTAAGATATTTAGCCCCACCCAGCTGCTCTAGGGCTTCATCTGTCCTAGGCATGGGGTAAGCATCTGACTCTGTGTGACTATTTAATTTCCTGTAGTCCACACAGAATCTGGTGCTGCCATCCTTCTTTGGTACCACCACCACTGGGGAGGCCCATGGACTGCTGGACTCCCAAATTACCCTTAGATCCAACATTTTATGTATCTCCTCCCTCAGAGTCTGTTTGACTCTCTGAGGCACCATATAAGGGGCCTGCTTAATAGGCCTTTGGTGTTCTGTATCCACATGGTGTTGCACCAGGTGGGTGCATGGTGGTTTCCCAGAGAACATGCCCCCAAACACCTGTAACACTGCTCGGATTTCTCAAACCTGGGTAGGGGATAGCTGCTGGGACATTGCTACCCCTCCACAGAGGTGTCAGCCCAAGTCTCACTAAGGAGATCAGTCACCATATCTGCCTCAGACTCCTCCTGCCATCCACTGTAAATACTCAGCACAAGGACCACCCTACCATGGTAAGGATTCATCATGTTAATATGGTACAATTTGTGCCATTGCCTCCTGCCTAGCAGTTCTACCATGTAGTTGACATCATTGACCTTCATTACAACCTTGTAGGGTCCCTCCTAGGTTGCCTGCAGTTTGTTGTGTATGACAGGAATGAGAACTATTACCTGCTGCCCTACAGCATACTCTCTAGCTCGAGCATTCCTGTCATACCAGACTGTTATGCTGCTGGGCATCTGCCAGGTTCCCCTGAGCCAAGCCCATAAATTCCCCGAGCCTTGTCCAGAGGTTTAGGACATATGCCACAATAGGCTCCTTGTGGGATTCACACTCACCCTCCCACTCATCTCGAATCAAATATAGAGGTCCCTTCACCCTATGCCCATACAGCAACTGAAAGGGTGAAAAACCTGTGGACTCCTGGGAACCTCTCTGTAAGCAAACAGATGGGGCAAATATTTGTCCCACACCCTCTTGAACTGGTCTGCAAATGCCCATAGCATCATCTTAAGTGTAGAGTTTAACCTCTCAACAAGACCATTAGTCTGGGGATGGTAGGAGGTGGTCTTTAGGTGCTTCACCCCACAGCTTCCACAGACAAGCCAACAGGTCTGACATGAAATTGGCACCTCTGTCGGTCAATATTTCTTTTGGGAAACCTATCCTGTTGAAAATCTCTAACAAAGCATTTGACAAATTTTCCTGCCTCAATGGAGACAAGAGCCACTGTCTCAGGGTATCGACTAGCATAACCTACTATCACTGCAATATACTTTTTCCCTGTGGAACTTGGGGTACTCAGAGGCTCCACAATTTCCATTGCTACACTCTGAAATGTATCCTCAAATACAGGCAAAGGTATCACAGGAGCATTCACCTTGTCTCCTGCCTTGTCTACCTTTTGGCACTCCTCACAGGTCCTGCAGTACCCTGTTACATCTCTGGAAATCCCAGCCCAATAAAAGTTCTGCATAATACTTCTCTCTTTGTACATTTTATGCCTGCAAGACCTGCAAAGGGAATATCATGGGCTATGGCTAGAAGTGCCAGAGGGTATGCTCTGGGAACTACCAATTGCTGTATTCTCTCACCCTTTAGCCTTCCCTCAGGGGTCCACTCTCTATATAGTAACCCTTTGTCCCAGTTTATAAATTCCCCCTTCCTTTGAGAATCAGGTGCCACACTAGCTACCTCTCTGAGGCCTTGTAATGTAGGGTCTGAGAGCTGAGCCTGTCTCAACTCTCTCTTTGTAAGCCTTCCCAGCTCCTCTTCCACAGGAAGTCGGGTATCCTCTGACAGTAGTGCCTCACTGTCAGCTTGGGTACTACTGCTCACCTCTGCCCTTGCAGTCACTCTGTCCAAGGGAGCATCATTAGCCACAAGCAGTTGTGACACACCTTCAGTCTCACTTCTACAGACTAGCTTCTTCCCTGAATTAACCACCTCACCAGTCCTGGCTGCAAGTGTGCAGTCTGTCTGGGTCTCCCTCAGTCTACCACACCCACATGCTCGTCTCCAAGCCTGACTGGGTGCAACTGCATGCACACATGGTACTGCATTATCAAAATCATTCCCTATCAGGAATCTGCAGGGATATCCTCAAATACACTTACTTGCTGGCTTATTTTTCCACCCTCCCAGTCAAGGTGAACTGGAGTAGACTGCCCAAGCAAGTAGTGTTCCTCTTTAACCATTGCAGGCTTCACAATGGTTAGGTCAGAGGCTGTGTCTCTGTTATCAGTGGCTTCTTTCCCATCCACTAAGATAGGATATAACCTCTTGTCATAGTTTGGTACCCTTGCTGACTCGAGACAACTTACTGCTGGTATTTTTGTCATTCCCACTTACTGGCTCTTCCACCTTTTGTTCCCTACCTTGCCTCCATGGACATCTATATGCTACAAGTCCCCACTGGTTGCATTTAAGACATTTAACCCTTGGTCCTGGGTGTGTACCTGGACTAGTGGCTTCCCCTGTAACTGGCGGACTCTGTTGAGGCAGTCTGGGCTGCGCACCATGGGTTCCTTTAGACCCATGAGCAGCACTAGGTGTCCCTTTCCTGTGCAGTGATGCCCTGCTTGCTAGGTATAGGTCTCCCTTCTTCCCTAACTCGTCTTCAGTATTAAATTGTCTATCGACTAACCAGATTCTCATGTCCTCAGGCAAACTGCTAAGGGCTTGTGCCCTCACCAAATTGCCTGCCAGCCCTTCAAAAGGGGTGATCTGACATCCACTCACCCACCTATGTAAATAAGTGCTTAGTTCAGCAACATATTCACACACACATATTTTATTTATTTATTTATTTATTTATTGCATTTGCTTACCAGGAAAGTCCACTGGGCCTAAAAGAGGCCATTTTCAGCAGAGGCCTGAGGAGAAAAGCTCCAACAAGAACATAGATACAGAAAAAATAGAAACATCAATTGGTGCAAAAGTAGAAAGAGTCTTACAGATAGTAAATGCAGTAACATATACAGAATAGATACATAAAAGCAGGAATCTAGTTTGAGTATAGTAATATATACAAAAATATACATTAAAGTATAATTCAATTAATTCAATCAGAGGGGTATAAACAGAGATATATTAATTAGTATTATTGTACCAGTATCAACAAGTGAAGATAAAAATAAAAATATATATTGAGAAAGCCTTGTGTCTATGCTCTTGAAATGTTTTCCTATAAGATTCAGGTGTTAACTTAAATAATTCTCAAAGACAGTTCTTTGCAATATTATAATTTAAGCAATCAGTACCACACAATTTAGAAATAGCAGTTAGAGCTTTACCATGGAGTAAGGTTGTCAGGAACCATATCCAGAGCCCTTGGTCAACATTATACTGTTTACATACCCTTTCAAACATATGAATGAAACTATCAAAATTATCCCCCTCTGTAAATTGTAGAAGAAATTTACTGACCTTTATTACTTCTGGGGTTTGGTTACTCCCTTTCACATTACCTCCATGACTCCTGTTCATGTTGCTTCTGCTTCGCCTTCTCCTCTGCCTCTAGACATCACAGTTTCTCATTTTCCTCAGCCTCTAGACTTATCAGGCTCTCTGCTGCTTCTATTTCCAAACGCTTGTCCTCCAGCTCAAGTCTCTTTAACTCCAGATGGATTTTTAAGTCCTCTTTTGAAAGCTTGAACTGTCCATTTTCTGAGAGTTGTACATCTTCAAGATCAGCCTGGTTGTCCTCCTGATCACTGCTCTGCAATGCAGCTATGCCCAAAGCTGCAATCATCTCAGCTTTAGTCAGGTTGGCATGCACCAGTTCTTTACCCTGGCATATCTCAGCCAACTGGCTGTCAGCTTGCCATACTCCTTTGCTGACATGCTTGCCTGCTCTCCCTGACTAATTATGCTAACAAAAACAATAAAGCAATTGTGATGTGAAACTCTGAATGCTTATTGCGTGGCTGATTGAGAGTGCAAACACCTTCAGTGACCACTGTACATGGGCTACAAGAATTCAATACCAACACCACTACAAGCCAATTAATATGTGATGTGGCTATTTCAGCACTACCAGAAATTAATATGTGACACTCCTGCACTGGCCCAGCAATCCAGGAGCCTCAATCCTCACCACTGGCAACAGTGAGGGATGCACACACTGAGAAGATGACAAGTGCACACACAGTAATCTGCAACTTCCCTTAAGAGCACACAGAGATCACAGTTAGTCTGAAGCTGTTTTTTCCCTCTTTCTCCACCTCTCCAATATGACTACCTACTGGTGCAGCTATAGTGTTAAGATCTCAGCTGAGGGGCCAAGCCAAGACCAAAAGCACCCTCTCTGTCCAACAAGTGCGTCGTGTCCCTGCCCAAGTAGCTGACACACACACTCTTTGAGATTTGGTTTATATACTAACACACACACCTGGAGAAGGCTGGCACATGTTTACTAGCTATGTCCCCTTCTGTCCAGACTATAAGGTAGTTTCTACTACCACCAACCCCTACTTATCAGCTACTATAAGGCCCTTACAAAGGGTCCCAATCCTACTATGTAATGTTACTATTATCCAAATGGTAGTCTGAGCAAGACCTGCAAGGCTGTTTAGAAGTGGCCCGCACAGTGTCACCAAATACATATACATGTACTCTAAGAGCTTAAAAATGTCTCACAAATATCAGCCACAAATATAAGTTTAAATATATTTAATAATCAGTAATAAAAGAGCAAGACAATACACAGTCAATCAACACACTAACTTCAGAGTTCAAAATCACAGGAAATATTTTAAAACAACATTGCAGGACAGCCTCAAATAAATACAGAAAACATCTAAATTATCTTTACTATATTCCTATCTATATCAAAAAGCGATACTGTGCCCTAAATCTTACTTACAACAAGGCAAGTGCAGATGATGGTGATGATGAGTGGATGTTCTTGCTAGGTCCAAGACAAAATACAAAATGCAGTCTCTCTCTCTGAAAGAGTTCATAAATTAATATCAAATATTACTGTTGGGTTAGCTTGGATGACATCAGTTTTTGTCAGCTGACGTAAGTTCCCAAGCTAAACCCCTCCATTGTAGCCTTTGATATTTCCTTGTGAGAAATACATAGCCTTCAGATGTTTGCAGTTGCTAGAAGACATAAAACAATAAAAGACGTACAAAATAATGCAGAAGGCACCTTAGTTTTAGACATCCTGTCTCCTTGCTGCATTGAAACTAGCTTTTATAACACAATCGTAAGATAATTTATTTTCAACTTATTTTCTTGAAGTTTTGCAAGTTAATCTTCTATGTTCTAGCAGGCTATGTCGTGGTTACATTCTTGAAGCTCAGTATATAACATACACTTTTGTATAAATCATATCAATATTCACAAATGATACAGAATTATTTACAAAATTCCAGAAAGCTGGGCTGGCAGAGTGACAAGCATTACACTAACAACAATAAAATGATCCCCTTACCTAACCCTTTCCCTAATCCTAACCTTAACCCAAAAACAATCACTCATACAATCAAAACATTAAACACACACACACACACACACACACACACACACACATATATATATATATATATATGGTTCTACCTGACATAGCCGAAACCACACAACACCGACAACCACATCACCGACACCACATATTCGACAGTCCATAAACACGAAACCACACATAACCGACAACGAAATAACCGACGGTACACAAACACGAAACCCCATACACTGCACACACCACAATAACAATTATTAAAAACAAACCACATCCCCATTCCACAAACCACACACACAACACAAGCACACCAAAATCCTTACAAGCCCACACTAAACCTTACCCTAACCCTAAGGTCCGTCACTATCGCACACTTACCTACCGCTCCTAACCCTAACTCACTTAACCCGCCTATCGCTCCTAACCCTAACTCACTTAACCCACCCTATCGCTCCTAACCCTAACTCACTTAACCCCCTATCGCTTCCCTAACCCTAACTCACTTAACCCACCCTATCGCTCCCTAACCCTAACTCACTTAACCCACCCTATCCCCACAGACCGTCAATCTCCACACTTACCTGCCTCGCACCTAACGTCCGTCACTACCGCATACTCACACAGCCTTTCCCCATGTCGGCATCCTCGGCGTTGGTGTTGTCATCCGTCGTGTCGGTCTTCTGCATTGTCGATGTTCTGCCACTCGCGATTCGCGTCGGTCTTCTTCACTTTCGATCTTCTGGAGCTCCGGATTCCGATGTCGGTCTTCTGCGCTGTCGACGAAGTCAGGTAGAACCATATATATATATATATATATGCCTTTATCTTAATGATACACTACAAAGGCATGATAAAAATATACTGCTTTTTCCACTCTGTACTCTTGCTGTGGCATCACAAGTTTACCTATGTACTTTCTATAATACTGATAAAAGGATACAGAAAATTAAAAAATTACATCAGAATTAGTTGGTGATTTGCTTCGTGATATCTGGTATCTGAAAGATACAGAACAAAATAGTTGGTGTATCACACATGTGACCAACATTTATTACACACACGAAGTGGCTGAGATCCAAGAATAGTCCACTTATGGAGTGAACATATGATAACTAGATCAATAAATATATGTTAATTTCTTCCTATCATAGTAATGAAACTTCAAAGTGTTCTCAGTAGTAATCTACTGGTAGTAATTCTGAGGTTCAGATTTACACAGGCATTCTACATTTTTTGCAATGGTCTCCCAGGAGTTTCTTCCTTAGTTTTTGCTATGTATTTGTATTTATCTATTTATTTATTTATTTATTTATTTGGCATTTGTTAACCAGGTTGGTCTAAATGAGCCATATGGCCCTTTTTCAGTGGAGACCCAAGGAGAAAAGTTCCAGTTTACAGGAATAGTGAAATCATATACATGAGCAAAAATAAAGCATTAAAGAATAATATGCAAACATTATGTACAGGAACAAATAAACAAAGAAGACAATTGTTGACAAGCAGTGGTGAATAACAAAATACCTAGGATACACAACAGTGTAGGACAGAAAGGAACTAATGGTTGCAAACTTTTGAAAATAAATTGAACAATGAGAGAGAGAGAGAGACAAGTCAGTAAAGGATATTATTTACAAGGTAGCATAAGTAAGAACAAGAGAATTATATACAAACTGAGAGAGTTGAAATGGAAATTAAGGGGGAGTAAGACAGGGGCAGGATTTTGAGTTCAGGACGTAATTTTTTACTTTAGTTTTAAAGAGGCTGGTACTATAAATGCTATGGGTGTCAGGAGAAAGCCTATTCTAAGCTTGGGACACTGAGTTTTTGTAGAGGAGTTTGACAATATTTTTGTTTGGTGTATAAATATGTAGAAGGTTCTGGTTAGAATTATGAAGTGAATGAACTGGGAAATAAGGGAATACTATGGACGAGAGAGAGGACAGGCTAAGGATTTATATAGCAGGGAGTGAGTGAGCTGGAGCTCTGGGAATTCAAACCACTGAAGTTTGTTCAGGGCAAGGCAGTGATGGAATTTGTATGGTTGATCAAAGGCGAATCTGGCTATGTTGCTATATGTTTGATTGAGTTTGGTTAGTAGGGATGATGAGAGGTGTGTTAGGATAACAGGGACGTAGAGAAGGCATGGAAGGAGAAAGGCTTAAGCTAGAGTGGGTTTGGAGTTAGTTGCTAGGAATTTCTTATTTCTATAAGAAGACCCAATTTCTGAAAGCTTTTTTTAAATGCAGTGTTGCATATGGATGTCATATCTAAACTAGTTGTCAATTACAGAACCAAGTAGTTTGATGTGTGGTTCTGCCTTGATAAGGGTGTTGTTATGAGAAGAGATGGTAAAGGTGGATTTGTGGCAGGAGAGAGATTTGGGAAAGAATAGTAGGAGCTTACTCTTTTTGGGATTAAGTATGAGTTGGTGGTCAGTGAGCCATTTTTCCACAGATGAGAAAGTATTTTGGGTGAGTGAAAGAAGGTTGGTGATGTTATCAGAGATAGAGATCAGAGTAGAGTCATCAGCATATTGTATGAGGAAGGGCATGGAGCAGGAGGAGTAGAGTTTATTAGTGAAGATATTGAGGAGGAGAGTTTCAATAACTGAGCCTTGAGGGACACCAGTTTGGAAAGGTAGGAAGGGGGAACAAGTGGATTTCCATTGTACAGACTGGAGTCTGTTTGAGAGATAGCTTGAAAACCACTGGATTGTAGACAGAGGGAGGTTAAGATCAGTTAGTTTAGCAATTAGCTTAGGATGAGATACAGTACTGAAAGCTTTAGAGAGGTCAAGAAAAAGAGAAGATACAAGAAGATTTTTGTCCCTGGCTTCAGCAACATTGTGTGTGAAAGATAGGAGGGCAATGGAAGTGCTATGATTAAGCCTGAAGCCATGTTGAGAAGGGGTCAGAAGGTTTCCTTCAAGTAGATATTTAAGAAGCTGGTTATGAATAAATTTTTTTAGAATTTTGGAGACTGGACAGACAATGCCAATAGGTCTGTAGTTTGATGGCTCTGTGGAGTTACCTCCTTTGTGAAGTGGTATGGTATAGAAAGATTTCCAGATATTGAGAACAGTGGATTCATAGCTAGATCTGTTAACTAGGATAAAGACATGGTAGGCTATAGAGTGGGCTGCAAGTTTAAGAAAGAGGGGAGGAAGGTTGTCAGTAGAGGGAGAGCAGAGTTTTAGTTTGAGTAGAAGGGATTTAATGTAAGCAGTGGAGACAGGGTTAAGAGAGAAAGATGTAGTCTTATTAGAAGTGTGTGTAGTATCATAGAGGTTTTGATTTTGGCTGGTTTTGGTTAGTTTATGAATTGATTCAATGAAGTGGGTATTAAGGAAGGAGGCAGTTTCTTGGGGAGTGCAATCAGGATGGGGATTGGGGGTGGTAGGTTCACCAGGGTTTAGAAATTTATTGATAGAGTGCCAGAACTTTTTTGAGTTAAACTTATGGGTGAATTGGGCATCATAATAGAATTTTTTTCTTGTCCTTATTGATTTGTTTTTTTGAAAGGTTTTGAAGTACTTTATTTATTTTATTTTTATTTTATTTTACATTTGTTGACCGGGCTTGTCCAACTGGATACATGTCCATTTTCAGTGGAGGCCCGGGGAGAAAAGCTCCAAGAACAGGGTTACGTAAACAAATACAAGGACAAAGCTGAAGCAAGTAAATACACTGACGGTTAAAGGCAAAATAAAGCAAGCAAGTAGTTATATATATAATTTAAAAGAGATACAGACTTGAACAGATGGACTAACAGGGCTACATTGTGGACCCTTAAGGTTTTTGGGTTGGGTGGAGGCTTAGAGAGGCCTAGGTGAGGCAGGGATGTTAGCTATTAGTCTGGATTAGAGCAGGGGCATAGCCATTGGGACTTCAGGAGTGCTCTGAGGTGTATTTTAAATTGGTGCAGAGAGGACATAAGTCTTAGGTTGTTTGGGAGGGCATTCCAGGATTTGCCAATGGAATTGGCATATAGTGCTTCACCACCCGAGTTGTTAGATTTAATGGTCAGCACTTGTAGACTTTTGGAAGACCTGAGGGACGTAAGGTTGGAGTAGGGGATAAGTATTTTGTTCAGTGAGGGGGTTTTATCTGGATGGTTGATAATTTTAAAAGCCTCAGTGAGTTGGTTGAGTTTGAGAATGTTAGGCAGTTCTAGCCATTCCAGTGTCCTTAGATTTAGGCAGTGATGGGTGCGATAGGGCATTCCAGTTATGAATCTGGCTATGTGATTATAGGCAGTAGAAAGTTTATTAAGCTCTCTCTTGTGAAGGAAGGAGAATATCTGGGAGGCATAAAGGAGTGTGGAGAGGAGGTGGGTTCGGGCAATTGTTAGTTTGGTGTGCGGGGTTAAGAAGGTCTTTATTGTATACATGGACCCAAGTTTTTTGTTGACCGACTTAATGGTTAGGTTTACATGCATATCAAATTTAAGTTTGTGGTCTATGGTCACCGCTAGTAGTTTGGTGTGGGAGATGGGATAGATTATGGTACCATTGTTGGAGGACACATAGAAGGTTGGGTTGTGGGTATTTGGAGGTTCTATTCCTTGGGCAGTAGCTGGAGTGGGGAAAAATAGAAGTAATTTGGTTTTGGTTGGGTTAAGTAGGAGTTTTAGTTCCGAGAACCATTTTTCGACTGTGGAAAAGCAGTTTTGGGTTGTGACTTGGAGTTTGGCGAGAGAGACGTCAGAGCAGATCAGGGTGGAGTCATCTGCATATTGAATGCAGGTGGCTTTGGGAATGATAGAGTGTAGACCATTTATAAAGATGGAAAAAAGAAGGGGACCGAGAATACATCCTTGGGGAACACCAATATTAGTGGGGAGTAGGTCTGATAGCCTATTTTGCCACTGAACCGCCTGTTTTCTGCAAGAGAGGTAGGCTTTAAACCAACTTATGGTTGGTTTGCTAAGATGAAAGGTTTCCAGTGTGTGGAGCAACTGTTGGTGGTTGACCATATCGAAGGCTTTCGATAGGTCTAGAAAGAGCGCAGAGGATATTAATTTGTTATTGCGGTTGTAGTTGACTGAGTCAACAAAGGAGAGGAGAGCAGTGGTTGTGCAGTGGTTGTGCTGTGATGGGGGCGAAAGCCGTGTTGGGTGTTGGACAGGAGGTTATTTTGTGTGAGATGGGTAATGAGTTGCTTGTGAACACAGCGTTCCATAATTTTGGCTAGAGGAGACAGTATTGCTATGGGTCTATAGTTAAAAGTGTCAGTGGAGGACCCTCCTTTATGGAGAGGGATGATATAAGAGATTTTCCAGATAGAGGGAATAGAAGCTTCAGAAATGGTCCGGTTGATCAAGATTGAGACAGGGTAGGCTATGGCATCAGATGCTATTTGTAAGTATTTGGCTGGGAGCAAGTCAGCCGCTAGGGTGGTTGGTTTAAGTTTTTTCAAAAGGGTACGAATATAGGAGGTGGAGATAGGTTGTAGGTTGAAGGCAGTTTGGGTTGGATCTTTGGTTGAGGTTGCAACCGAGGGAGAAGTAGCAAGCTTACTGGCGAGGGACTGGATGGTCTCAGTAAAAAAAGAATTAAAAGTGTTGGCTATTTCAGTTGGATCTTTATCCATGAGTTTTTCAGGGGTGGGGGTGATAGATTTACCTGGATGAAGGAGGTGATTGAAACCAGCCCAGAATTTTTTAGGATTATACTGATGTTTATCTTGGAGGTGACAGAAATATTTTTTTATCAGACATAATGGCTGCTTTGGTTGAATTTCTGAGCTGCAGGAACTTGATGCGATCTAGGGGGGGTTTTGTGGTTCTCCATTTGTTCCAGGCCTGGTCTCTGAGTCTAATTTTAGATTTAGTATCTTTTGTTAGCCAAGGTGCAATACGTTCCTTAGTTCTAGTAAGTCGCTTAGGAGCATGAGAGTCAAGTATCTTGAGGAAAGTGTCATTAAAGTATGATACACTCTCATCTAAAGGTAGAGTTTTTAGGATGTGCCAGTTACATGCCTTGAGATCAGCAAGAAATTGGTCTGGGACAAAATTCTTGCTGTTCCTAACTAGTCTAGTTATGGGGGGATTTGTAGTTGGACATTTGTGTTTTATAATAAAGGTAATAAGGTGGTCACTAAGGTCATTGGGAAGGGTCCCTGCGGTATAGTTGTTAGGATCCTTATTAGTAAGAATCCAGTCAATGATGCTCTCCTTTTGTTGGGCATGTCCAATTCTAGTATATTTTTGGAGAAAGGAGGCAGATTTGGTTTTTAGCCATTGCTTCCAATAATTGTCCCTCTTTTTCATGAGAGAGAGGGTGTCTTTAGAGAGCCAAGTAGAGTAGGTTATTTTGACTCTAACTTTTCTTATAGGGGCTAAAGAGTCAAGGATGGCAAGAAAAGTGCGATTAAATTGCAGAACTGTGTCATTGATGGGGAGATACTTCAGGTCACTCCAGTTAATGGAAGTGAGCCTATCATTAAAGGTTTCAGATGTAATTATTTCAATTGAATTCATGTTTCTGCATGTATATGCATCCAGGATTAGTACTTCATCAGCTGTAGCCACATGTGCTTACAACTTGTTATATCACTGTATTTATTAAAACCTTCATTTTGATACTATTGCTGGTAGTCCATTCATTGTGGATTGTTTGGAATTTTCAGCATTACTGGATTCTTTGTTTCAGATTATCTTAGCATATATGGCATAAACAATTCTATTAAGATACATCCTGGATACATTTCTACAATTAGCGAAAGTATAAATTATTTTTATCAGACAGTTTATTGTATATATTCATTGTTATATGAATGTAACATTAGGATCAAAGTAAGGTGTCTGCTGCATTATATGGAAGATCTTTTGGGCAGGCCTATTAAAGAAGATTCCTGTCCTGTAAAATGTCATCTCAGATCATCATTGAAAACTGTATACTATAAAACTACCTTTTGTGTGTGTGTGTGTGTGTGTGTGTGTGTGTGTGTGTGCGTGCGTGCGTGCGTGCGTGTGTGTGTGTGTGTGTGTGTGTGTGTGTGTTTCATTTCATTTTTTCACTTTCGAAGTATGAGTCATAATTATGTATGTATTCTAATGT
Source organism: Protopterus annectens (assembly GCF_019279795.1). Taxonomy (NCBI): domain Eukaryota; kingdom Metazoa; phylum Chordata; order Ceratodontiformes; family Protopteridae; genus Protopterus; species Protopterus annectens. The sequence goes on along the minus strand of NC_056729.1, from coordinate 1,616,691,824 downwards.
AGTAAAGGCAACAACTTATTTTTAGTACTATGTGTGAAGTTTGGAAGGGTCTTTTATGTTGTGGACATAATACTGTCTGTGTGGTAGTACAAGCATTGCACAATTTCCCTGATTCCAGTTGTGAGGACTGGCTCTGGGTTTCTTTGAACAGGTTTTCAGGCAATCCTTTTCACCTGTCCCAACTGTGAATATCTTGAATATTGTCTTCAATGTGAAAAAAGCAAGTTGCATGTCTCCAAGTCTTGGTTGGTAGCAATTGTTTATAATTTTCCATAATATGTCTACCATTCCCATCTTAGTACCGCAAAATAACTTCAGACTAGATGACTACTTCTGGCATCCCACAAAAGCAAGAAAGAAAAGCATATATTCAAGTATTGCCTTGTTACCTTCCCTTCCCTGTAGCTCCAGCAATGCACAGAACAGAGACAACATAAAAGAGAGTAGAAATACATACTACATTAAATCCAGTCAGACCTATACAAGAAATGTATCTCCTACATTAATTAATACTCCATTACTTAATTCAGTATCCAGATATCCTTTACATACATTTGCTTTTATTATTTTTTCAAGCACATTGAGTACAGATGTTGGTCTGCACAAGTTCTCAATCTTAAAAAGGTTAACACCTGCATTGTTCACCTAATAGGCCTACACAGTGGTTAATATTGAAATACATGCTTCCCAAGGTTTAAATTGACCATTACTATGAATTGTTAAGAAATATATCTGTCTGCTGTTGTGATTTTATTTTTCAGTTATAGGTCTACAATTACATTCCACTAATACCTGTGATTTTTAGATGTGTTTAGCAATCAAATGCACACAACAAATGCAGTCTTCAGTCTGTGTTGTTAACCATGTATCATATAAATTAAGAGCATTTTTTTGTTAATGTTTTCCTTCAAAACAGAATAGAGTACAGCTAAACAACACAGGTTCCCAGATGGGAAGGATACTGAAAGACACAAGTCCCAGAATGGGCCATGTGCAGACGGGCACGGGTCCTCAGAAGGGCAATACAGCCTGCCATGTAATTCACTTGTGACCCTTCCCTAGGAAAACTTCTATATCTGGTCAACATCCTTCAATCTGTTTCAGTGCTGTAAAACCTGGACTTCTCTAGCTAAAAAGATGCCACCATTACAATGTGCCCTTTATCCCACTACAAGAATCATGCACTCAACTGAACAGCACTGGCTAGCTCTCTTGACACCACACAAGCTCTCTGGAATTTTTGAGAAACTTAATATGAGGATCATCCATTCCAATGTGCAGACACCTGTCTGGCTCAGCCTTAATAGAAGTGACCACCCCAGATACATACCCATCATAGGGGATGCGGCCTTGTATATCCACAATGGCTATTTACTTCCATCCATCATTCTATTAGATAGCTGATATGTTAGCCTAAGCTTGCACTATATCACCTTTCAATTAATCCATTATGATTAGCTGCTTGTGTGTGTGTGTGTGTGTGTGTGTGTGTGTGTGTGTGTGTGTGTGTGTGTGTGTGTGTGTGTGTGTGTGTGTGTGTCTGTGCATGTGTGTTTGCATATGTGCGTGTGTGTGTGTGTGTGTGTGTGCATATGTGCATGTGCGTGTGTGTCTGTGCATGTGTGTGTGTGTGTGTGTGTGTGTGTGTGTGTGTGTGTGTGTGTGTGTGTGTGTGTGTGTGTGTGTGCGTGCGTCTGTGTGTATCTGTGTGTCTGTGTGTGCGTGTGTGAGTGAACCTTATCCAAGCTGATGTCTGTATAATTCTTGTTCATGCCAGCTATTTCATAGCTAGCGCTAAATGGTATTATGAACTCATATGCATGATCTGAGCATACATACATGGTTTCCGCACAGACATATTGCATACTAATTTGTTAAGAATCCCGTCACAGAAATATTTGAGTATATGAAAAGGATTACCCTCAGAAAATTTGAATATTGTCCATTTGTTCACTTTATACTATGATAAATTAAGTGTGGGCAAAGCATTGAAGGGTGCTACAGTGTGTGGTCTTGCATCTCAAATACACATTTTTGCATAGATAAGGTTACTAGAAAAGAAAACACTTTGTGTTGGATACAAACAACAGACCCAATAAAATTACCCATGTGGGAATTATGACAGATATTTTAATGACCACAACCCAGTCTATGTCATATGGAAAAATAACCGAAATACACAGAAATTCTTCATGTAATAATATAGCCAGAAATAAATCCAGATTCAATAAGGAATCTTTGATATCTATCCTTAAGCATAACATCTGGGAACCGGTAATAGTCTTACTGCTAGACAAAACATTCTTCTTCATATTATCCTGGCCTACCACATAGAAAAAGAGTCAAATAATGTAGCTAATACCAAAATAAAAACAAGTAATACACAATAGAGATAAGGCATGAAAAAGTCATCTATAAAAAAAATAATACTGTACCACAATATTAGCAGTAGTGAAATCCAGAAGACCAAATAGAATTACCACACCAGCCTACAGGAAAGCCATAGTATATAAACAAAACATTTTCAGTCAGTAGTTAGTATCCCAAACACGCTCATATAGTCTGCAAGTTTAATTTACACTATATAAGAATCACCATCTTTGTAGTAATAAACCCAACTCACCATACGTAACAACACCTGGCACATACAATGCCACAACTGCCAACACAATTAAACATCATACATAAAACTCAAATTCACTTCTCTAACAGCTGATAATCTACCCATAGAATATATCAGTAAGATTATTGGGACCACAGTATATCCAGTATATATACTTTAAATTATTCCCTTCAAGAAGCTTTAGTTTCTAAACTCTGAAAACAATCTTATATTATCCTCCAATATAAAATCAGAAACCTCTTGAATTTGTAAACTGTAAACCTAGAGTCATTCTCCTTACCTATTCAAAATACTCAACAAGTACAAATATGACTCTGTCATTGTCCATGTTGGAGTGAATGACTTGAGACGTACCTCCCTGGACTACATGAAAAGAGACATGGAAGAGCTCTCGGATCATGTGGCCCAGGCAGGTATGACCCTAGCCCTGAGTAGCATCCTGCCTTCGCCCAGAATGATACCACAATATAAGGACAAAATGATTGACTTCAACAATTGGCTAAGCTTCTGGTGTCATTCAAAGGGGATCCAGTATCTGTCTGCCTGAGACGACATGATTGACAGACCACAATGCTTTGCCAGAGATGGTCTGTACCTGTCGCCTCTGGTATTCAGGTTACTGGCTAAGACTCTTGCCACCCCTATAGTGCCTTTTTAGGAAAAGTTCAAAGAACAAAACCACCACCGTAACAGGTACAAGCATGCAAAATCTGAAGGTAATGCTACTCAATGTTAGAAGTCTAAACCTCAAAATGCACTCTCTCGAGGCACTCCTAAAAATGGAGAACATCGATATCTGTGCAGTAACTGAGACCTGGTTCAAGGATCCAGAGAGCACCCCTGCAATACCAGGCTACAACTCTTACCACACTTTTCGGCCACCAAAGCAGGACCGAAACACTAAAGGTGGAGGAATGTCAATATTCACCAAGGATATTCACACCACCAGGCTAGTTGCCCAACACAATGCGTCTGAATTTCTCCAGGTGCAACTAACACTAGGTAAGACTGCAATCCAAATTGTAGCTTGCTACAGATCCCCCACCATACCCCAAGATTCTCACTACACCTTTCTAAACATACTGGAAAATATTAAGATAGAACCAAACACCCTAATACTGGGTGATTTTAACTACCCTGCCATTAACTGGGAAAGGTACTCATGTACCAACACCTTTGCCCAACGGTTCTTGGAATTCATAAATTCCAACGCTCTGAATAAACTAATCCATAGTCCCACCAGGGGCTTCAATATCCTAGACCTGGTCATTACCAACATGGGAAATCGATGCTCCACACCTATGGTCACCCCCTCGTTAGTCACGTATGACCATAAGCTAATCACCCTTAACATCCACATCCCACCCCCACCCCCCAGTAAGGAAACCTCCATAAAAAACTTCTCCAAAGCCAACTTCATGCTACTCAAGTCAGAAGTGACAAACTTCATGACACCCATGCAGATGGGAGCTGAAAGTTCAACTGCTGAATCCTACACTAAGGCACTGTACGAGCACATCCACTCATGCATAAATCGTGCCATCCCAAATAGAACCAAGATGCTCTCATCCAAAAAAAGAAGCCAATCTGGTGGTCCCCTGCCATAAACAAACTTTACAACAAAAGGAAGAAACTGTTGCAGAAAAGAGGAAAATCCCAGGATGCAAAAAACTTCCTTACCAGCCACAGTAAGAAACTGAGATCCCTCATAAAATCCTCCAAAGCTAGTTACGAAAATAAAATTGCCAAAAATTCCAAAGACAGCAACAAGGCATTCTATAACTATGTCAATAATCTAAATGGCAATGCTCAGATCTGCTCTGAGCTAAAACAGAATGGCATTAAATATACTGATCCCAAGGATATTGCCAATATCCTGGCAGATCGATTCAGTGCCAACTTCACCCCCCCCTCTCACCCCCTAAATGGCCCATCTCAATACTGGAAGATTGCCAAATTCCGGTAATAACGGCCACACAGGTAAAAAATGCACTCTCCAAAGCTAAGAATACAGCATCCATGGGACCAGATGACATCCCGGGCTGTGTACTACATGAACTACAATATGAACTGGCACCTCACCTAAGTGTCATGTTTAATCATAGCCTCACCTCAGGTTTCGTGCCCACTGAGTGGCGCACAGCTACAGTTATCCCACTCCACAAGGGGGGATCCACCTTGGATCCTGGAAACTACCATCCCATCAGTCTGACAAGCCTTATCTGCAAGGCCATGGAGCGTATTATCATGGAACTTATAAACAAAGACATTGGCAACCTTCAAACACTGGACCCCACCCAATTTGGGTTCATGAAGGGCCGATCTTGTCTCCTGAACTTGATTGACTTCTTCTAATCAGTCTCCAGAGCCATGGACAAGGGTAAGGTGGTCCACACAGTCTATCTAGACCTTGCCAAGGCCTTTGACACCATCCCCCACTCTGGAATCATAGATAAACTTACTAAGTTGGGCATTAATCCCTACATCACCCAATGGGTTGCTAACTGGCTTACTGATAGAACCCACACTGTAAAAGTAGCCGACTCCAAATCCAGCTCCAGACAAGTGACAAGTGGAGTACCTCAGGGTTCAGTCCTGGGACCGCTCTTGTTTAGCATCTACTTCTCTGAAGTACAGGCCAACACTAAGGGACTCTAGATAACAAAGTTTGCAGATGACTGCAAACTGGGAGCCATTATTGAATCCCCAAATGATGTGGATACTCTACAAAAGGGCCTTACAGAAACAGATGCTTGGTGCCAGAGCCATGGGCTCAAGCTGAATGCCAAGAAATGTATAGTTATCCCCTTTGGGAAAAAACATGTATCCGTGAATTACCATATAGGTGGCAGTGCACTAAACACCGAAAGTTTGATAAGAGACTTAGGGACACAGGTGGACAGTGGTCTCACCTTCGATAACCACATCGCCACAACAGTCAGGAAATCCTTCTATGTGGCACACCTCATCACTAAGGGCTTTTCATCCAGAAAAAAGGAGGTCATTGTCCCACTGTACTCATCCCTCATTAGACCCATTATAGAATACAATGCCCCGTTTGGTATGTACCTCTCAAGATATCTGCAACAACTGGAAAGGCCACAGAAATACCTCACTAAAAGAATCACAGGCCTAAAGCAGATGCCCTACGCTGACCACCTTAAAAAACTCTAGCTATACTCTGTCGCATATCGTCTACTCAGAGGCGATCTTTGCTTAACATACAAGGCCATGTCAAACCCAGAGCTGTTGGACATGCTACACTTAAAGAAATCCCAATCCCTCAAAGCCACACGCTCCAGGGATCTAAACCTTGTCATCACAATAAACAAAACATGCTGGAGGGATAGGTTCCTGACCCAGAGACTCCCCAGACTCTGGAATAGATTGCCCATACATGTCAAGCAGAGTGCCTCTTTGGTCCTCTTCAAAAGAAACCTTGACGATTGGATGGGAGAAAGGAAATTTACCCCTGGGATCACATCAGTCGCCCTGCTAGACAGGGGTCCAGGGAAGTAAATAGTGTGGGAAGAAATAGCCAGGGAATTGTTATGGCTAGGCTTGTATAGGCCCTAGGGCTGATAGCCTAGTACCAACCTATGAACCTATGAACCTAAAATGTTTCCACCTACAGTTGTTCAATGTCTATCTTAAAACAAGTTGCTTTCTACACACAACATGGATTTATGCCAGGCCACATCTAAGATATATGCTTACTAACCTTCACAAATTATGCCCTTGAAAAATTAAATTAGGGTGAAATGGTTGCATCTCTATTTTAAAACCATTCCAAAGCAGTTAATAGTTTCATTCCTCATCCAATTACCTAGACTCAAGGAACTGGGTGTTTGCAACATTACAGTCAATTGGTTCACACATTACCTCACCCAGCAAAGTGGGTCTACTGGGGTGAAACATCAATTTCTCTATAAACAGCAGTAGATGCGATATAAGTTTCAGTATTATGAACATTACTCATTAATATCATCATAATCAAAATGCATACAAGCATCAAAGTGTACTATAAGGTCCGTATTAGGAATTTATCATTAACATCTTTATAAACAGAATTCATGCAGCCTCCCGCCCAGCAAATCTAATCCAAGGATGCACGACTCAGCATTAATAACTGCAAACTCTTCAGTCAAACAGCTCTAAGCCAACCTTAATACATTCTTTTACAAGTGCATAAAATGACTTCAGTCAAGTAAATTAGTAGTAAATCCAACTAAAACTAAACTAGTGTGATTTATAAATGTATCCTAATAACTAAACTGCAACATCTTTATAATGCTAGCATCCAAGGTTGAGTTGATACTAAATATAATACTACTGTGAATGACTGGCCAAAATTTAAGATTCAGTCAACACGTCTAACAGTTCAAAAAACCACCATCAACCCTCTCACTGCAGATCAAACATATAGGAGCACAGTCTGTACTGTTCTAATCCCAAGTCGCCTCCAAGCCTTTGCAGTTTTTCACTAAATTAAAATCGTGTCATCTAGCTAAACTAGAGAAAGTTATAATAAAAATGCAAAATTTGGAACTAATCTCATCAACAGAACACACCCCTGCCTAACACTAAACACAAAGGACTCTTTGATTATTGCAACCTCCGAGTCAGCCCCTCCTCCAAGTACCCATCCTCTTCTTCATCAAACCGAATATCAGAAAAATGTCGATCCAGTACTCATATCCCCTGGGTATATATCTCAAATGCACAAGCAACTGTGTGTACACACTGTGTACATGCCTGAGTCAAGTGATTGAGAGCAAATTACAGATAACTACTTACTGCACTCTCTGTAATAAGCACTACTGAATTCCCATATGTACCCTCTTATTTAATTGCTAATATTCAAAGATGAACAAAAGTAATGAAATTCTGAAATTTGGATATACATGGTTAAATATATTGAATGAAATGATCTACTAAAATGTACGTAACTGGTACTACATACATACATATATGCTGTTAACTCATGTTGAATTCTCTACATATCTGCAAATAAATGGGTCTACTTCAATAGACCGACATATCACATGAACAACATTCAAAACAATGAGACAAAGTAACCAACAGTTCATAACTATGATCACTCACATTACCGACACCCCACATAGTCGACAACCATGGAATACAACCCCAAAGTCAAGTTGAAATACCTGTCCCCACGAGGGTGTTTTCATAATCCAGCAAAGTAGAATAATCTGTGAATAAGGACACCAATGTTAAACATAAAATGCGTCCTACTCGGTACACTTAACCCAAAAGTATAAATATGGCAGTAGCTTGTTGTAAATAGTATCCAACACCAAACACAGCATGGCTGAATCTACTGCTGAGGCTCCAGGAACCATTGGGGAGACATACACAACAGTAACCTCACAAAAAGGCAAGAACCTACTGGTAATAGATAGATATTTGTACCATTTAGAGGTCTAGAAGCTGTAAGAGATATTGGGGTTGTAAATACAAGATAACGCAGGGCTGCAGAGGCAGAGCTGTAACCACTTTGCTACCAGAAGGAGATAAGTTAACAAAATTGGTAGCTCACCACCACCCAGGTGATCCTGGAGAAGTAGATAGATATGCAGTTTGTCATGCTTTGAAGCTCAGAGCAAAATGGATACCCCTTGTCTTCTAGTGGAGGATGCTTTAGCAACTTCGCTAGACAATATTCCAAACCGAAAGGCTTTATTATAGCGAATAGGAAGAGTGAGGAGAAAAACAAGTGTACAGGATAGCACTACTGAGTTAACACTCCATAATATAGACTTTAATGATTATCCACTGAAGGAGGAAACATTAACCTGTACGACTTAAGCCAGGCTAGCATTTGTCTAATGGATATCACCTTATTTAATAAATGTGTTACCATACAACAACTGTACAGTATACATAGTCTGATAAAGTGTGGCAGTTACAGTAAAACCGAACTATTATTATTCGCCTTGATGTCTAAGAAGTCGTTGAAGTCCTACAATTACCTATGGCATTGTGCTTTTCATTTGCTATCTGAACATGGCTTTGAGGTGGCAGTTAGGTTTGTGTTGTGCAATTTTGAGATAGCAATGTTAAAAGTATACGGCTCAATGTACCCAGAGCCCATTCAAAGGGTTGTCTCTTTCATTTCGGACAGAACATCTAGCATCAAGTGCAGTCCCTGCGATTGGCATCACTGTACAATACTAATCAATTTCCAATTGTATGTAAAATGTCTCATAGCCCTTGCATTCCTCTCAGAGTCAGAAGTAAATAGTACCTTTGAGTCGTTAAAGGGATTGTTCCCTGAGGAGGGTTGGGAACTCATATGGTACTTTTCTGATTGGTATGTGTATGGCAAAAAGCATAAATTTAATACCAGGACATCTGCCAGGATATGCTTTCCACCACTCTTTCCGGTTCCATTTTGGAACATGAGTGATTTGAATGACCTCTTCCTTGCACATTCTCAAAACTCCATTGAGGCGTGGCATCATCGGCCAAGTGCCTCCTAGGTTCTAGGAATACAGACTTAAATGTACTGCTGCATGCCTTAGTCCATGAACAGAACCATGTGGATGAACTGAGAGTGCTGATGGTTACAGGATGTCCTCCTTCCCCAAAGATAAGACGGCTGGTATTACGGCATGAGCAGTTCAGGACTGTGCTATCTCAGAAAACTTCGTACTCAACCCTGGACTTTATTAAAGCCATAGCTCGACTGTTGAAAATGTAATTTCTGTCTCTTTCACATGGTATGATGACTAGATTTATCTGTATCAGAATATGAGGTGTGCCACAGTAATGGACAAGTACATTTGTGGGTTAATCACTCTAACTATAATGGATCAGCTACAACGTCTGCTTATAGCACGGGAATGTTAATATATGTTAACAATGTAAATAGAGTACACAGAGTTTTTCATTTGTTTGGTGCTGAGTCACTGTTTTGATGTTTCACTACGGTTGTATTTGCTTTATTTTGACTTGCGTGATGTTTCCACGTGTGTACAGCACTGAATTACACTATCTCACTTTGTTGTTGTGGGATGCGCTTCTGTGTTGTCGGTGTTTTGAAAGTTCCTCTTCTGATGGTCAGTATTATGAATGTTTGGTGTTTTGTACTGTCGGTTACTTTGTCTTGTTGTTTTGAATGTCGTTCATGTGATTTGTCGGGCTACTGAAGTAGTCTCATGTGTATGTATGTATGTATATGTATATATATATATATATATATATATATATATATATATATATATATATAATCTCATGCAGAATGTTTGTACAAATGTCCATAATATGGAGGTTTTCTCCACAGGCTTCCACTGACCACTGAAAAATACAAACAGAAAATGATTGACTTCAAAATTGGCCATAAGTTTCTGATGTCATTCTAAGGGGATCCAGTATCTGTCAGCCTGGAATGACATGGTCAACAGACCTCATTGCTTTACCAGACCTGGTGTTCATCTGTCACCCATAGGATTTCGGCTGCTGGCTAAGGCTTTTGCCACTCCTATAATGCCTTTTTTGGCAGTGTCTCAAGGACAAAATTCCCGATGTAAAAACTCCATCTAAAAACAACCTCAGGGTTATGCTGCTAAACGCTAGGAGTCTTAACATGAAACTGCACTCACTGGAAGCAGTTCTCACCTTGGAAGACGTAGAAATTTGTGCAGTCACAGAGACCTGGTTCAAGACTGTGGAGAGCACCCCAACCATATCAGGTTACACCTCCTTCTGCACATTCAGACCCCAAACTAAAGGCATGAAAACTAAAGGATGCTGTGTATCAATAGTCATTAAAGATAAATACACCTCCATATTGGTTAAACTGTACAATTCCCTGGAGATACTTCAGGTGCAATTAACTGTTGGTAGGACAACTATTCAAATCAATGTCAGCTACAGGACCCCCTCCATTAATAAGGGCACCCACTCTGCCTATTTGGATCTACTTGAGTCTATCAAGATACATCCAAATACCATGGTTTTGGGTGAATTTAACTACCCATCCATTGACAAGAGTAAATTACTCATCGGTTCATAGGTTCATAGGTGTGTACTAGGCTAATGGCCCTGAAGCCTTTACAAGCCTAGAGCATAGAAGTGCCATGGCATCCTGCTGCCTGACATTAGTTCCTAGTGCCTCTATCAAGTAGAGCCACTGGAGTGATCCCCAGGGTGAACTTTCTATTTCCCATCCACTCATCAAGATTTCTCTTGAAGAGGGCCAGTGAGGTGCTCTGCTTGACATGTATGGGAAATATATACCAGAGCATGGGCAGTCTCTGGATTATGACCCTATGCCCCCCGCATGTTCTGTTGATTGTGGTAATGAGGTTGAGGTCTCTGGAGCCTGTGGTGTGGAGGGATTAGGATTTCTTTAGATGTAGCATCTCTAACAGAGCTGGGTCAGACATGGCTCTATAAGTCAAGCAGAGATCACCTTTCAGTAGACAATATGAGACTGAGAATAGCTGGAGGTTTTTGAGTCTGTCCATGTAGGACATGTGTTTAAGGCCTAGGATCCTCTCTGTGACATACATTTGTGGCCTTTCCAACTTGTTGCATGTGTCTAGGGAGGTACATGCAAAATGGGGCATTATACTAGATGATTGGTCTAATGAAGGAAGAGTAGAGAGAGAGATGATGACCTCTTTCTTCCTAGATATAAAACCCTTGGTAATGAGATGTGCCACATACTGTAGAAGGACTTTCTGACCACAGTGGCAATGTGGTGGTTGGAGAGGTTGCTGTTAACCTGTGTCCCCAGATCTCTTATAATGTCTTCAGTGTTCAGTGGGCTCCCATCAATGCAGTAATTAGTGGGAGCTGAGTTTTTCCCAAAGGGGATGATGATGCATTTTTTGGCATTAAGCTTAAGGCCATTGTTTCGACACCAGTCATTGGTCTCAGTGAAGCCTTTCTGTATGATGTCTACATCACTTGGGGAGTTAATAATAGCTCCTAGTTTGCAGTCGTCTGCGAACTTGGTCAGGCAGAGTCCCTCTGTGTTGGCCTGGACTTCTGAGAAGTAGATGCCAAACAGGAGAGGACCCAGGACTGATCCCTGTAAGACTCCACACGTGACTGGTCAGGAGTCTGACTTGGAGTCTGCTACTTTCACACTGTGGGTTCTATCTATAAGCCAGTTTGCAGCCCACCTAGTGATATAGGGGTTTATGCCTAGTTTGGTGAGTTTATTAATAATTCCTGAGTGGGGAAAGGTATCAAAGAACTTGGCATTCAAGGTATGAACTGCCTTGCCTTCATCCACAGCTCTGGTGACTGACTCAAAGAAGTCAACCAGGTTGAGCAGGTATGATCTACCTTTCACAAAACCAAATTGCATGGTATCTAGAGTTTGGAGAGTCCCTATATCCTTGATAATTAGGTCCATGATGATGCGCTCCATAGCCTTATGTATCAGACTCATCAGGTTAATGGGGCAATAATTCCCAGGGTCTGTAGTCGCTCCCCTTTATGGAGAAGGATGACTGTAGCAGTGCATCATTTGGTAGGGACAAAGCCTGATGTGATGTTGTGATTGAACTGGGCACACAAATGTGGTGCCAGTTCACTTTGTATTTCATGTAGAACACATCTAGGGATATTGTTGGGTCCCATGGAAGCTGTATTCTTGGCCTTGGACAATGCAGCTTTAACCTGTGCTTCAGTAATGTTGGGAGCCTGGCATTCCTCCGGTATTGTGATTGGTCCTTTAGGGGGGGAGAGAGGGGTAAAGTTGGCACTAAATCTGTCGGCCAGTATGCTGGCAATATCTGTTGGATCAGTATAGGAGGTACCATTGTGCAGTAACTCAGAGAAAACCTGGGTAATGCCATGCTACTTGCCCAAAGGTTCTTGGACGTTGTTAACTCCAATGGCCTGGACCAGCTGGTTAACACCCCCACAAAGGGGGCCAACATCCTGGATCTGGTGTTTACCAATATGGGGGACCACTGTAGCACCCCCACTGTGAGATCCTTCCTGGTGAGATCTGACCATATATCAGTCTCATTCGAAACAACTAGCACGCCTGACCCCTCCACCCCCAGCCCAGCAGCAACTAAACTAAAAAACTTCTCCAAAGCAGATTATAACCTCTTATGGGATTGTATAGATAGCTTAACTGCACCTCCCCCCTCAGATGGAATTGGCAACTATGCTGAGTTCTACACCAATCAATGCTTTATACAAACACTTGTATAATTGCATTGACTTGGCTGTAGCTGATAGAACCAAAACAAGCTCCGCAAGGAAGAGCAAACCGGCCTGGTGGACAACTGCCATTAACAGGCTTTACAATTAGAGGAAGAAATTGCTGTCTAAGAGTAATAGGGAGCAAGCCCTAAACTGGAAACACTCCCTCCTCAGCTTAAACAAGCAAATAAGACTTCTTTTAAAGTCCTCCAAGGCAAACTATGAATCCAAATTAGCTTCCTCAACTAAGGACAACCATAAAGCGTTTTTAGTTACATCCGTAACCTAAAAGGTAAGGTCCATATTTGTGCCAAATTGGTAGTTAATGATACCACATATACTGAGCCTGTGGACATAGCTAACCTGTTGACCAACAGGTTCTGTGAAAACTTCACTACCCTGTCCCTGCCGCATGTACCCCATGACATCCCTATCACCTATCCCCTACCTTGTATATTTAAAGAGCAGGTCGTAAATGCCCTCTCTAAGGCCAAAAACACTGCATCTATAGGACCTGATAATATCCAAAGCTGCATCCTACATGGGCTCCAACAAGAATCAGTGACACCATTGGGTACTCTTTTCAGTCATAGTCTAAGCACCAGCTCCATCCCAGCTGAATGGAAAACAGCCATCATTATTCCCTTGCACAAAGGTGGTGCTTCCTCTGACCCCAGGAACTGTAGACCTATTAGGCTAACTAACCTTATCTGCAAGGCCATGGAGCAAATCATCAGGGAACTTATCAGCAAAGATATAGGTAATCTTCAAACACTTGACCCTACTCAGTTTGGATTTGTCAAAGGGAGATCATGCCTGTTAAACCTGGTGGACTTCTTCAAGACAGTCACCAAGACCCAAGGCCCTGGATAAGACAAAATCTGTGCATACAGCCAACCTAGACTTAGCCAAGGCTTTTGACACTATTTATAGGTTCATGACCCTGGAGCCTTTACAAGCCTAACACCATTAACTGTCCATGGCAGGAAGTCGCACTTCTTGACTAAAACTATCTTTAAAGATGCCATTATTGCAGACTACTACTACCATGTAAACAGGTCATGATTGTGAACCACTAAAACAAAGCAGGTGGGATTTTACTTCACAAGAGTGGGAGAAAGATTACTGCTAAAAACTGGAAATCATGGTACCAGTGATGATGTAAAGAATTTGCCAGTATCTGAAAACCAGTGAGGTAAAAAACACAAGATAATATGGATTCCCCAAAGGAAGGATATGCCAAACAAATCAAAGGCAAAATCAATGTAAATATTTGCATATAAAGAAGCGAGAAAAAGAAAAGGAAAAAAGAAGAAAATAGAAAGGAGATAAGGGAAAAGAGAGGGAGTTAAGAGATTCAGCTGGAGTATAGATTATGCAGTTGTGCGGAGTTCGGATCCGTCCATCCAGCATTAACCCCTTTTTCCCATTTTTTGCACATGGGGTTAGGGTGTCACTTCAACAGTGACAATCATCTGGAGCCAGTGTTCCCACTGACCATTGTAAATAGGTACAATGTTATCTGCAAATTAGTAAGGCCTCCAGCTGAGTGTGTGAGGGACTGGATTCTGTGGAGCTGTGTCAGAACAGGTCGGTATTATCAATCATGTAGGCATATATATAAGTAGACAGAGGGCAAGCAGGAGTCTGTTGTTAGGGACCTACGTTGCAGGTGATACAGAGTTATGTGACATGAGAAGTGACTGCCATAGTCTTGAGGCAAGGAATGAGAAGTTAAGACAAGTTCATAGGTTCATAGATTAGTGCTAAGCTAACTGCCCTTGCGAGCCATTTTAAGCCTAGCCAATTATCCCTTGTGAGACTCAAACCTTGCACCTTGTGTTTGTAAGGCAAACACCTTAACCATTAGGCCACCCTCCCAACCCTCTAGTAGAATGTAGCTTGAAAGAAGGTGTTTGCAGAAATGAGCCACCTCTGTTTTGACTCCTGAGGTTATAAAT